>NC_070574.1:4162500-4350819 GCF_026914185.1 Puccinia triticina | reverse complement strand
CACCTAACCCCTAACCCTAACACCTAACCTAACCCTTACCCTAACCCTAACCCTAATCCCTAACCCTAACCCTAACCCTAACCCTAACCCTAACCCTAACCCTAACCCTAACCCTAACCCTAACCCTAACCCTAACCCTAACCCTAACCCTAACCCTAACCCTAACCCTAACCCTAACCCTAACCCTAACCCTAACCCTAACCCTAACCCTAACCCTAACCCTAACCCTAACCCTAACCCTAACCCTAACCCTAACCCTAACCCTAACCCTAACCCTAACCCTAACCCTAACCCTAACCCTAACCCTAAACCCTAACCCTAACCCTAACCCTAACCCTAACCCTAACCCTAACCCTAACCCGCTGCTCACACTTAGTGATTTAATTTTCATTCAATCAGTACAGCCACTGATAAGATTAAAAATGTATTATTGAATATTATTTGACAAATGATCCAAAAAACAAACCAAAAATAATATTTGTTGTATCAGAGAAGTTAGACTTCCTTTCTCCCGTTGTTTGCAGGGGAACAAGTGAGGAACAAACATTGCTCCCCTGTCCACAGAGGCGGTATGAGCGGGCAAGGACTTGGGTGTGCCTGATAAGGGGCCGGGTACTGAGTCATGCGCATTGGCAGATCTCAGCCATGCGAGTCATATAATTATGACCCTTGGTGCTGATGGTTTCAAATCCCCCAGCGCTCTTTGTTAGATTTGTGTGATGAAATAAATAGTGTATTGTTGATTTGTATGTCTGTTGAGCAAGGCTACCAGACAAAATGATAATGACAATGTATATACTGAGTGATAATGATAATAATGAGATGAAGAACAGAAATTACAATGACTTGGGTACAGCGGTCTATTCATACTAATGCCTGATGGATGTGTGTATACACACGTCCTCTTGGTCCTCCTCTTCTGTCAAAGCACTAGAGAAAGCTGGCTTTCTCTGTGCGCTTGACTTTCCTTGAGTCACGCGGCGTACTTTCACTGCCCCTTCATCTGCCCATAGGTCTTTTCTCTTGTGAATGTTTACGTTCCTGAGTGCTTTTAGACTTTCAGCTAGAAGCAGGGCATTTCTGTTTATAAGCACTGCTTGTTTCTCACTTGTACTTGCGCTGAGTTGAGATTGGACTTTCTTCATATGCTTTCTTCTTTGTTTGCTCCGTTTGAGAAATGCATTCTTGAAATGCTTTTTGTGTTCTTTTGCATGCATCTTGCTTAACAGGGGATCACCCATATAAAGTTTGGATACTCCAACTGTCTTGGGTTCCCAAGGTTGCTTTGATCAATCATAGGGCATACATAAGTACTTTGGAGCTAGCCTGCAAAGGAGAAAAAAACATGTGTCAGCTGAGAATGAAGCAACAAAAGCAGGAAAACTTAGGTTGGTCAGGCGGAAGGTTTCAATAGGAAACCGGATTTTGAGGAAGCAAGCTTTCAGCAGAATGGTGGTGTGGTGTTTCAGGTGGTGATGGAGCTCGCGGAATGGTGTGGCGGTTTATATGGGGCTAGTGGCGTAGAATTTCTGATCAAATGCAGCACGTGCAGGAATGAGCAAATTCTCGGTCTAAATATCCAAACAATGGGGATAAGCATGCGTGCTTATTCCTCTTGTATGTAGATTGAGTGGAACCTTGAATGTAATGCTGAGAAAAGCACACCGGAAGTCGGCAAACGGGAAGTTGTGGGAACGGGGACGAGGAAAATGGGGTTCAAGCCACACTCTGCACAAGCGGACTTAGCAGAAAAGTTGGAGTAGGACTTTGGCGGATCTCACGGATGGACTAAATAGTGCGGATCGGCACTGGTGTGGTGGCCATGCCAGTACACGTTTCAGGATCAAGAATTCAAGCTCAGCTTCAAGATCACCATCAAGAATCAAGATCCCCATTTCCTCAAGTTCCCTCACTATCATTTGTCCCTCCATTTCCACTTCTCACATTCTAACCTGCCCTCTTATCCTCTTTTCATTCTTATTTTTCCCTTTTCTTGGTCCTAACACAGTAAATGCTGTGAGTTTGTTCTTATTTTGTTGTCCTTCCTGAATTCTGTTTCCTCCTGGTTCCCTCTCAGTTATGTTTCTTTTCTCATTTTTCCTAGCTCTTCTATTATCTCTCAAGTTGTGTCCTTCACTGGTTTCAGGTTTCCAGCTCTTGCTTTTATTGCTGTTTCCTTCTCTGCTTGGTGTTTTTTTCCTTCTTTCTTTCTGTTGTTTGTGGTGGATGTGCCCGCATGGCGTGCAACACTTTTCCCCTCCCAGCGCTGCCGCCGGCCTAGCACCAAGTGGAGCTCCACATTTTTGGAGCTTTGACCGGTCCTAGGCCGGCGACAGCGCTCAAAGGGGATAGGTGCCTGGTGGCTGCCCTTGCTGATTGGTCCTGAAAAAATGGAGTCGTGGGGATTCAAATGGATAGCGGGGGAGGGTAGTTTCGAGATGTTTCGCCAAGGTTTGGATTCTCAGCGGCGGTTGTGTTGAGGATTCTGGGAAATTTTATGGAGAGGATCACTAGATTCTACAAAGGGATTTGTTGGGACTCTTGATTCTTGATTCTTCAGTTTGACAGCGGATCAAAGTGCCATGCCGCTCCCTTCCTCCAAGTTCTGCAAACTTACACTTCAGGAGGCAACATGTCACATGCATTTCATCATATCCCTTGACACGCACAAGAAAACAGAAAACAGGGAGAAAAAAAGAGGAAATAGAAAAGACAAATCACACAAGAATCAGAATACAAGAACCAGAGGAGAAAGAAAAAAAGAAAAACCACAGCCTGAGAGAGAAGAAAGAAAAGACAAAGCCAGAGAGGTGAGGAAAAGAGGAAGATCAAATCAAACAGAACAGAAAAAACTGTTGAGCTATTGGTATCAGCTTGTGTTTTCCTTTCTCTTTCTATGATTTACAAATTTCATCTAGGCTTCACATATCATTTCACATGTATGTAGTATATAACATGAGGTCAGAGGGTGTGGAAAGATTTTTCCCTCATCCTTCCACAACCATTGCTCACTTGGCCCGCCTTGTTTCTGCTGGTCTCAGGTATAGTAGCTCTTTCTCTTTCTCTTGTTTTCCTTCCCTGTTTTCTCTTCTTATCTAGTCTGATGTGAAATGATTATTATCCTTCCACAACCATTGCTCACTTGACCTGCTTCATGCCCAATGGTCTCAGCCTCTTTTTAGCTTATCACAAACCCACAGCACAAACTGTGTTAGGACCAAGAAGCTGAAAGGAGCTGCAGGGAAAAAGAGGAAACATGAGAAAAGTGGGAGGTGGAAGGAGAGAAAGGAGTGAAAGGGAAAGCCTGAGAGCCTTGAGTCTTGTGGATCTTGATCTTGAGGTCTGATGAGAATTCTTGAGGCTTTGGATCTGAATCTTGAGTCTTGAGGATGGCGCCAGTGGAACTGAAAATAAGGAAAGAATGCTGACTACCGGATTGACCACCACACCGGGTGAACTGGGGAAGCAGAAGCCAACACTATCAAAACAGATGATGTTGGGGCGGAAACGCCAGGTGTGAGCCTGAGTCTCTATAGTGACAGCAGGACACAAGAAAAGTGGGGGCAATATTTGGATTTCTTGGGATAAATAAATTACAAATATTAGAGAGAAAGAAACTGAGCAGATTCAAGGATATTCTGGTGGATACTAACTTCCACTGGCAATGCTACTTCCTCAAGGGAGTGCTGCCAAGCTGTGCTAGTGAGTGCAACAGCCTCCTCTCAACAAAGAAACGTGGAGGGCTCCTGGATTAGACAAGTTTAATTCAGCCACAATTTTTTAGACTTCCCTCTGGATAGTTGAGGTTCTTTAAAGGGAAACATATGTGTTTTTTTCAGAAAAAAACAAAGAAAAAGAAGGATATGAAGCAGCAGAATCCTTTGGTTGATGATTTATAGACAGGTGCAGACCTGTGATCAAAGATTGGGCAAAAGCAAGCAAAAGGGGAGAGCAATCAAGAGACACAGAGTGTTTCCTCTGAGATAGTCAAGTTTCAGTCAAAGAGTGATACTTACTGTCAATATCCTAGGGGCCTGTGACGGTAGGTATACTGGGAGCGTGGTATCCTCTGTGGTGGTGATCCTGGGCGCTATCTGGGGGTGTGGTTTTTGTAGAGACTGTAAAATGAAGATGTGTCTGGTGAGAGTCGAACTCACGACCTCAGCTATGCTGAGACACATACTAGAGTGCTGCCTTTACCAACTAGGCTACAGACGCTTGTGACTGCCAGCTGGGTGGTTGGTTGGTAGTGCTCATGGGACAATCCAACAGCCCTCCATACTGTGGTGATACATCATGGTAGCAGACTAACAGACAACTCAACACCCCCCCTTGCTACATGATGGGAAGTGGGGATTGACCCCAAGAGAGAGTGGGAATGAGACCCAGGAAAGATGATCAGCGTAGGGATTGAACCCGTGATCTAGATGTAGGCTTATAGGGGTTTGCGTGGTCTTACAAGTAAGCATTCACAAATTCATCAAGTCTCTATTGTAAGCGAGTAGCGCTCAGGTAGCTCTGGGCTCACAACCTGTAGAGACTGTAAAATGAAGATGTGTCTGGTGAGAGTTGAACTCACGACCTCAGCTATGCTGAGACACATACTAGAGTGCTGCCTTTACCAACAAGGCTACAGACGCTTGTGACTGCCAGCTGGGTGGTTGGTTGGTAGTGCTCATGGGTCAATCCAACAGCCCTCCATACTGTGGTGATACATCATGGTATCAGACTAACAGACAACTCAACAGTTCTGGGTGTCTGAAGTCTGTAGATCCTCCTCAGTTAAGTGAGGTCCTGACTTCAACAATTTTCACAGTTTGCTTACATAATTACACATGTACAGATGGTTGGCGCGCCTGGTAGCGCTGCCACTTCACAACTGCACATGCACGCCACTAAGTTGGTAGCTTCCTGGTGTTTCTGACACTATATCTCATCCCAGCGTGAAGATTCTTGCGCGATATTGTTACCAAAATGTTGACAAGCCCCCAAATCTTCAATATGTTATACCTTTAATGGCAACAAAACTCTCAAACGTAGCAGCTACAACATAATCAGTTGCCAAATATCACTTATTTGGTAGTTTCTTGGTGTTTCTGACACTATATATCATCCCAGCGTGTAGATTCTTGCACGATATTGTTACCAAAATTTTAACAAGCCCCAAATCTTCATTATCTACCTTTAATGGCCACAAAACCCTGAAACATAGCAGCTAAAATTTGATCAGTTGCCAAATATCACTATAGTGTTCGGCGTTGTGGAACTTCTCACTGCGGGGAGATGAGCTTGGAAGGGAATAAAATGCTTGAAGAGATGCCTTCCGGAATAACTCTTGGAGAATGTAACACAAAGAAAAATAAAGATGTGGCACTTTCTTAACTTTCTTGGTGTTGCTACTTCTGAATACCTTTTGATCAATGAGCTCTTATGGTGAAGCTCAAAGAGAATTGAGGATTACAAGTTTTCAAGGGGGTTCAATTTCAATTTATCTTTAATTTATCAGTTAAATTATCAATTTCAAATTATCAGTGTGATGGATGCTAGTAATTTATAATATTTCTATGTAATGCAAGCATGAGGAGAAAGAGTATCCAAAGTGGCCTTCTTTTACAGACAAATGAACCAATATCAGACTAGCTTTTAATCTTAGAAGATATACAACTATGTAATGAAATTGTAGTTACATATGAGCCTTGGCTTTTCTATATGTAAATGATTTTTAGTCTGGAATACTTCTCAAAGATGTTAAATAATTCTTAGAAGTGAGTACTAGATTGAAGTGTAAAGAAAATTACTGTAAATCTCTTTTTATACTACTTTTGTATAAGTAAAGTGGCTATTTCAGAAGGATCGCATATGTTAAGTGTTTCTTATATTTATAGCCAGAAAATACCTTTTTAAAGCGCTTAAATTAATGAGAAAACTATGTAACATCTTTGTGAAAGTGATATAAGATATATTTACACATGTTTATGTTAAAAAAAGGTAAGTTTTGGCTATTTTGCACGCTGTGCGCGTTGATCGCACTCACCACAGCGTGCTGTGAAGACCCGGAGGTTTCACTTGAAGATCACAACCAGATTACATCAGCAACCTTGGAGTACTTAGCCCAACTCTTCCCGCGCCTCACCTAACTCAGCAGAGAGAAGCTGAACTTCTCTCCTGGGTTAGGTGAGCACCTTCTTTTCGGATTCTTCTTTCTCAGATTGTACATAGGGCAGAGAGAAGCTGAACTTCTCTCCTGGGTTAGAAATACAAAACATAAGTGGTTCCTAGAACTTGAGCCGCCTTGGCCTTGCGCCAAAGAACTCAATAAAAGTAATACACTTTAAGTAACATACAAAGATAATTAGTTTTTATGAGTAGCGCCGTTAGTAATGATGAATGTAACTAAATACCTAAAAAGACTGAACCAGAATCAAAGAAAGAAATCTCAACACAAAAGAAACGACGGCGACGAGAAGCACAAGGAATGATCACAGCAAAACAGCCTGAAACAAAGGATTGTACAACAATGTCAATAACCAGTAAGCTGAAGGGAGAGTGAAGGAATTTCACAGGAAGACCGCAGCACGAATGAAGGAACAGAGATGAGCCTTTGGGCTTGAGAGGGGACAGTGAGGAGGAGAAGCTCACCGGATTGGCTTGGATATGTGGCGCGGAAAGAATGGAGGAAGAACCAATCATTGATTTCAGGTTTGTAGGCTATGTTTTAAGTAGGCTGCAATACAAGGACCAACTTGTGGTTGAGAGAATATTGAATACAAAAGAAGACAATAGAACCTAATGGAAACTCAGGATGAGCAAACAGGTGACATACAACCAATCACTAACAGAGCGCGCGCACCAGAGAACACAGTAGAAGGAAAGCAATACAGCTAATCTAGGCAGGGATCAAAGTCACAAGGCTAGTATGGCAAGATAGCATGACCAAACTAAAAGGAAACACAGGTGGTATGAGCACAAGTAGAGATGATGATGTAGGCAACAAGTAGCTCAGTGAAAAGAAGGCAGAGGGAAGATTTGAAAATCCAACAGAGAGCCCAGTGAAGAGTCCTTTTGGAGGACTCTTACACTTTTTTTTTCTCAAAACCACTTCAAACTGGTCCCTTTGTGATGGACCGCTCAAATTCATCATCTTGCATAGCCCCGACTCTCGTTTTGGTCTTGGCTACATTGTTTATTTCGTCTTCGAAGAGCACTTCGGCTCAACTTTGCCCATTGCCAAATCGTCTTTCCAACTCTTTCGACCCGTCTCTAACACCCATCAAACGGGCCCGGATCGTTATCCAATTCAAACTCGCAAGTACCTTTGTGAAAGCTCTTATTGACACGGGTTCGGAAATTGACATCATTTCTGATAAGGCCATTGACGCCGCCGACCATGAACGCCGCGAGCTTGCACGTCCCACAAGGGTCAGGTTGGCGCTTGGGGACGGCACCGACGTGCCGGTACCCATCCAACAGTATGCTGTGGCAACCTTGTGGACACTCAACCCACCAAAAGCCTTTGAGAACGTAGCACTGCGGATTGGACCGATCCTAGGGGACTACAACATCATCCTTGGAACTCCCTTTCTGGCACGTTTTGGACTCTCAGTATCCATTGAGGACCAATTGCTTGACTGCAAACAATTGAATCTATCCATTCCAGCCTATCGGCTGCTCCCCTCAGACCCGGAAAAGACCGCTGCTATCCAGGCAGATCAGCAGAACATCAGTTACCCGTGCAAAGCATCCGAGAAGCAAGTACTGCAGGAGTTTGCCGATCTTTTTCCGGACAACATCCCAGCAGTCACGGACAACATTGAAGCTCCAGATCTGCCGACTTCTTGCTATTTCCCAACCAAGATGCAATCTATGGCATCTAAGACTAGACACAAAATAATCCTCACCTCGCTGGACGCAGTTATCAACAAACACCAGTTTCCATATCCCCAAAAACACCTGATCGCTTGGCAAACCCTTCTGCAACAACACCTTGATGCCGGCCGCATCCGCCGTTCAACAAGTCAGTACGCCTCACCCAGTATGATCATTCCAAAAAAAGATCCAACGGCACTACCGCAGTGGGTTTGCGACTACCGCAAACTCAACAGCCTCACAGTTTGGGATCGCTCGCCCCTACCCAATGTTGACAAGCTGGTGAGAATAGTGGCTTTGGGTAAGGTGTTCTCCGTCCTGGATCAAATGAATGCCTTCTTCCAGACGCGCATGCGGGAAGCTGACATTCCATTGATGGCAGTGAAAACACCCTGGGGTTTAATGGAATGGGTAGTCATGCCCATGGGGCTCACGAATGCTCCAGCAACCCATCAAGCTCGACTCAAAGAGGCCTTGGGGGACATCCTCAACAGATTCTGCGTAGTTTACTTGGACAACATTGTCATTTTCTCCAATTCATTCGACAAACACGAGAAACACGTCCGTGCCGTCTTGACCAAGCTACGCGATGCAGCCCTATACTGCAGTCCGAAGAAGACGAAGCTCTTTTGGCACCGTATCAAATTCTTAGGACATTGGATCTCTGAGGAAGGGATTGAACCAGATGACAAGAAGATTGCAGACATCCTGTCCTGGCCTTCCCCCCAATCCGCAAAAGGGGTTAAGAAATTCCTTGGGACAGTACAGTGGATGAAGAAATTCATCTGGGGTCTGCAACGGTATGTTGGCACCCTGACTCCACTGACTAGCTCAAAAATCAATCCCAAGCAGTTTAATTGGAGCAAGAAAGAAGAGGCCGCCTTCCAGAACATCAAACGGATTATGACATCCCTGCCTTGCCTCAAGAATATCAACTATGAATCAAACGACCCCATGTGGCTATTTACAGACGCCAGTGGATCGGGACTTGGAGCGGCACTCTTCCAAGGTGCAGAATGGAAAACGGCGTCACCAATAGCGTACGAGTCACACCTAATGACCCCCGCCGAGCGCAATTACCCGGTACATGAACAGGAATTGCTAGCAGTAGTACACGCCCTCCAAAAATGGCGGATGCTTCTCCTTGGCATGAAGATCAATGTGATGTCAGATCATCACTCATTAGTTCATCTCCCCACCCAACGCACGCTCAGCAAACGGCAAGCCCAATGGACGGAATCACTCGCAGATTTTGATCTCAACTTCAACTACATCCGCAGCAAGGACAATACTGTCGCGGACGCACTGTCGCAGAAGGACCTTGTGGACAACAAACCAGGCCAACACCATCAGATTGCCTGCATAGCAACGTTGACCGAGTTCAGCACTGTCCTTTCAGCCTCCCTCAAACGGCTCGTGCAAGATGGCTACCCCCACGATTGGTTCTGTGTGGCCTTGCGAGATGCACTTCCGTTACGGGATAACTGTTGTGAGGAAGATGGCTTACTTTTCATTGAAAACCGTCTGGTGATACCAGCGAACTCCAGCCCACGTAGAAAGCTGGTTGAGGACGCACATCAACGGCTGGGCCACCTCGGTTACCTGAAGACGACAAAAGAACTGAGGCGCGACTTTTTCTGGCCGCGCATGTCCGCTAACATCAAGAAGCTTGTGGAACATTGCAAAACCTGCCAACATTGCCAGCGGGAAAGATGCTCACGCCATCCTTCCCTCGTAAGCCACTGACCGACTTGGCTATTGACTTTGTCGGCCCCCTTCGACAGGCTACACACTACAACATGATCTTGACAATCACGTTCCGCCTGTCGGGGTTCATCCAAATCATTCCGGTACTTCAATTGGACTCGGCGGAGAAAACGGCGACTCGATTTTTTAACGGATGGATCGCTAAATTCGGCCCACCTGCCTCAATCATCAGCGACAGAGACAAGACCTGGACCTCCCGGTGTTGGAAAGCGCTCATGGGTAGGCTAAACATCGACTTCCACATGTCCACCGCTTTCCACCCTCAAGCAGACGGACGATTGGAACATTCCAACAAAACGATTGGACAAATACTTTGCACCTTCACGTCTAAACGTCAGAGCCGTTGGCTGGAGTCCCTGCCAGCAGTCGAATACGCAATTAACTCAGCAATCAATGTAGCGACCGGAACTAGCCCCTTCAAACTCCTTTTTGGTTGTAAACCATCTCTGTTCACAACCCAACCTCAAACGGACCCTGAAGGCAATGCGATACCGGCGCTAGACAAATGGATCAAGTCCAGGGAAATGGCTTGGACGGAAGCACAAGACACACTCATTGCCAGCCGAATCCAACAGGCGACCCAACACAACAAGCATCGGTCGGAAGCACCGACCCTTGCGGTAGGCGACCCAGTATTCCTTAATTTGGCGGATTGGCGGGGAAAACATCAAGGGGGCGTGGATAAACTCAAGGAGCCTTTCGAAGGACCGTACGACGTATTGAAGATTTTTAATGATGGGGTTAACTTGGCCCTCTCCTTGCCAGCAAACGACAAACGACACCCCGTCTTCCACATTTCAAAACTCAAAAAATTTTGGCAACCAGAGGACGCCCTCCTGGAAGAGTCTGACCTCCCCTTCCAACTCATTATAGGGGGGGAGACTGTGAAGACCCGGAGGTTTCACTTGAAGATCACAACCAGATTACATCAGCAACCTTGGAGTACTTAGCCCAACTCTTCCCGCGCCCCCACCTAACTCAGCAGAGAGAAGCTGAACTTCTCTCCTGGTTAGGTGAGGCACCTTCTTTTCGGATTCTTCTTTCTCAGATTGTACATAGGCAGAGAGAAGCTGAACTTCTCTCCTGGGTTAGAAATACAAAACATAAGTGGTTCCTAGAACTTGAGCCACCTTGGCCTTGCGCCAACCCTTGTGTCTGCCCAGTGAAGAGTCCTTTTGGAGGACTCTTACACGTGCCTCACCACTTTGCGGCGGTCCTCCTTCTACTTCATGAGGCGTTGGTGCATTTCCATTCCTTTTCCTTCTTTGCGTCTTTCATTTTTCTTGCAATTCTCCCAGCAAGCAAATGTTCTGCTGTGAGATGTGCGTTCTATGAGTTTGTGCTGGGTTTTTAGTGCGCTACCCTCCGTAGCGGGGGGTGGGCGGCCTTTGCGCGCCCGCCAGGGTTGAGGATGTTACCCTTGCCTGTAGTCTTTTCTCTACAATGCCTGTTTTTCATTGAGGTTTGGGTTTTTGCGCGTTGCTCAGGCTCCATAAAAAACCTGAGTCATGGGTTTACACCCAAATCCCCAAAACCTCTATGTTCTTTGGCATAGAGACGAGGTGCAGGCTCATCCTCTTCTCCTGGTCAAGGTCAGGAAGGGTCTTAGCCCTTCATACCTTTCCTCCCGTACTTGCTGCGGTTCAAAGGCGACGCCAGCAAGCCGCAGCAAGTACCAGGCAAGAGCGGTAGCCGCAGTGGATTTCAGGGGATTGAGTGAGGGAAAAACAGTTCCCCCCTGTCCATGGAGGCGGTATGAGCGGGCAAGGAACTGGGTGTACCTTACGCAAGGCCAGACGTGAGGTAATGCACATCTGTGATGGCCGGCCCCGCGGGTCATATAAGTATGACCCCCCAGTGCTGATGGTTTGATTCCCTCAGCGCTCTTTGTCCCATCATCACCCAGAACCGCTTGCCTTTTCTCACAAAAACCATTCACCCACCCTCTTTTCTTTCTGTGGGTTGGGGTTTACACCCAAATCCCCAAAACCTCTATGTTCTTTGGCATAGAGACAAGGTGCAGGTGCATCCTCTTCTCCTCATGGTCAAGGTCAGGAAGGGTCTTTAGCCCTTCCTACCTTTCTTTCTGCACTTGCTGCGGTTCAAAGGCGACGCCAGCTAGCCGCAGCAAGTACCAGGCAAGAGCGGTAGCCGCAGTGGATATGGTGGCAGAAACATCAAGAAACTACCAAATTAGTGATATTTGGCAACTGATCAGAGTGTAATGGGTATATTTGGGGGTTTTGTGGCCAGTAGAGAAACATAATGAAAATTTGGGGGCTTTTTAACATTTTGGTCACAATATTGCGCGAGAATCCCCCGCTGGGATGAGATATGGTGTCAGAAACACCAAGAAACTACCAAATAAGTGATATTTGGCAACTGATCAAAATGTAGCTGCTAAATTTGGGGGTTTTGTGGACAGTCAAGGTACATAATTAAACTTTGCGGGCTTTTTACCATTTTGGTAACAATATCTTGCAGGAATTGCCACACTGAGATGAGATATAGTGTCAGAAACACCAAGAAACTACCAAATAAGTGATATTTGGCAACTGATCAAATTGTAGCTGCTACGTTTGAGGGTTTTTTGGCCATTCAAGGTACATAATAAAACTTTGGGGGACTTACTTGCAATCAAGGTGGTGGAGTGGATTCGCCAAACGACTCCTGTCAGCAATAAGCAAGCGGGCAAAGCGCCTGCAATCATCCAAAGGTGGCTCCAAAAAAGATTCCGAGAGCTGCAAGAATTTCAAGACATGCCTCTCGATTAGGGTGTTCAAAGTTGACTTGCATAAAATCATAATACCATAAAATCATAAAATTCTGAGGTGAAAAAAATATGCACACCCAAACACTCAATTTAGAGCAACATTTATAATATGGTACATATAAAATCATCATTTCAAAGTTTTATGATTTTATGATTTTATGTAATGAAAATTTTATGATTTCAATTTTGAACACCTCTAATGAGTACAACTGGATTAAGAGTGAACAAGCGGCAAAAGACCAATACCAACGCTGGCGCAAGAAGGTAAGCAACAGATTCATAAAGAGATTCTGCGCGGCAGCCCTCAAAGAGTGTGACACTGACCAAGCAGCCAGCCACAATGTCCACCGCCACCTTTGGCCAAACATGAGGCCGGACAAGTATAGGGAGCCGTGGGTGTTGTTCCACAGGCAAATTTAATCCCGCGCTGGGTAGACACACAACAGCATCCCCACCGTATCACTATGGTGACTCAAGTCTTGTCGTTTCTTATGGTCACATATAACCAACCCCTCTTCAGAAATAGAATTACAGAAATATCCCATCATTCCCAAAGACACAACCCTTCAACTGTCTACCTGCATTGACACGCCAGGTCCTGATCCAGGATTGCCCCCCACGTGTCCACTGGTCCCAGCGGGCGCTGTGTGGATTGATGTTGGCCCTTGAGTGGACAAGCTTGATCCCAACGTTCCAGTGGGCAAGCAGATCTCTTTCAGCTTCCGGGCAATCACGTCAAGACCTATCGGTGCAACCTTTGACAAAGTATCCTGCTTGTAGACTCCAGTAGGTGTTTCTATAGCAATCACGCGGCACCCCAACAATCCCCTTGGACCTTTTGATGTTGCGTTTTGAGCAAGAATAGATCTTGGCGTGGGTCGCAACAGTTTGCCGGTGGTGCGCCTGAGCCTGGACCATCTTGTCAATAGAGTGGAGAATGGTGGTGAAATATTTGCTTCTCCATTCAGGGACAACAGAAATTGGCAGGTTTTCCACCCCGCTGTCTTTGATGTCCGAGCCGCAGCCCTTCTGCTCCACAATATGTGCCAGTGCAAAATTCTGTGTGAAGCTCTTGTCTACCATTGAGCATCTGTTGTCCTTAATCTGGGTAATTTTTTGGACGCAGAACATTGACACCCAATTGGTGCGTGGCCTGATGGAGGCTGTCCACCCTGACGTTCCGCCAAACATCAGGGTGGACAAGCGGTGAGTTTCACGTGTGCCCTGAACAACCTATCCCACACACTGTTCACAAGCTGCAACACGTCTTGTAGGCAACAAGACAATCAAGCACCTCAATCACACAAGGACACATGGGAGAGTTGACCAGCCCACCTGGTGGTTGATCTGCACATCCGCAGCCTTGGTCCATCCCCATGGATTTGTCAGTTTGCCTACACTTTTGAATGTACGCCAATGCTACATAAATACCAAGAAACATCAATTCAGCCGCTCACAGCTGCTGTTTACTCCTGCGCAGAAGGTTGGAGATACTCTAATTTTTGGAACCACCCAAACAGCCACATTCACTGTGGTCAGTGAAATCCACAACAACCTCAGGTTTCCTACTGCTCAGCTGCCCGTATTACTTGCTAACCTTCCACTTGTACCTTGTCATCTGGTAAGGGTGGGTCCCTGTGCGGTACCAAGCACGGGGTGCCAAATGCCTGCTGCGCGTCTTCTACTCCACCTTTGTGGTTTCTTCTGGCTGTGTTGGTTGACATGTATGTATCGGCATGACCCACATCCGCATATCACTTCACACTTGTTTGCCTGCATCTGATGCCTCACAGTCCAATGTGCATCAGTTGACGTACCATGAATTAAGTGGAGGTTTAAAAGCGTGTGACAGTTCCGCCCCAGCTGCCCACCATAGCCGATGTCCACCATGACGTTTGGCCAAACATCCACCAGGGGGGGAATAGTCGCACTCTCCAGAGAGTGCCAGATGGAACCTTCTTTCAGGAAGGCTGCCAGATGTGAGCTGTGCCTCAGTTTTAACTCAGTCATGTGCTAGCTTGATGTTATGTTCAACTGATATCAATATCTGCTGTAGTCATGCTTGTATAATCTGATGAGTTAACATCACAGCATGAGGCTGTGGCACTCAAGATACTTCCAGGAATATTTTACTCTGTAAACATCAAAAATGACATCTGTTGCAGCACTAAAATTCATGCTTAGTTGTAGAGATTGCAAAAATTACTTCTTGGCAAGTACTCAGCACCCCTAGGGGAGTAATTCCAGGCTTACAACAAGTACTCATCTACAGGTGCCGGGTGTGGGTGCAGGTGCCAGGATCTTGGGTTGAACAACAGGCAAGTATTTGGTACAAGTATTCATCATATAAAGTTGACCTGTGGGTTGTCTTAATTGTTTGCCCTGCATTTGTAATGTTGTATTACACCTAATACAACAGTAAAACTGCTGTGCTGCAAGTCAAATTGACCTCTGAGGCTCTGGTTGGAGGAATTCAAACAATTGCACAGCTCTGACTGGAGGAATTCCTCCAATCACAGATTGCCTCCTCAATTGTAGGGATTCCTCCATTCAAAAATGTGTACTGCCTCTTTGACTGGAGGAATCCCTCTGGCTGTGGAGGCATAACCATGGTGGATACCAGATCAGGTAAAGACCACTCAGCGAACCCTCCCCCCACCAAAAGAGGTTGAGGAAGGAGAGGAAGCCGAGTAGGACAAGCTTGAGGTAGTTACGGAGGAAACCCCTCAAGGTCAGTTGCAACACCATCAAAATATACAAATATGGACGAATCCATACTAACGTCACTTGGTCCTAGTCCTAAACAAAGCTCAGGAGGACGTGATAGTGATATTCAAAGTGACAAAAGCCGCCTATCTCAACACCAAGAATTACAACAAGATGGATCTCCTCAAGTCGCACCTGGAACAGGTAATCTCGTTGTTTTGGGTAGTCCAAAAGTTCCTCCCCTGGAAGGAAATTCTGACAAAACACTCGGACGGATGGAACCCGTACACGGAGCGCAAGCACATCAAAGTGCTCGAGAACAGCAAGAAACCGGCAAAGGAAAGCAAAGAGCAAGATCCAAAGAAGCCGTACAAGATCCCGAAGATTGACTGATCCAAACCGCAACCGTCAGGCTCAAAGCCGAAACCTTACAAGAGAAAGCCAAAGAAAACTGACAACAAGTGGAAAGAGACATTTCGCATGGCCCGAGTACTCATGGAGGTGAAGGATGCCATAGAGGAGTAGATACAGGTAACGAACCAACAGACACCCAAGAATACTTTCTTCCAACAGTTCCTAAGCCTATAGCTCCTATCATATCATCCTCTACACTTATCCCTAAGACCGTTGAACCCAACAGCATGCAGAATAACTTTCTTTCTATTAATTATAGTACCAAGCCTGTCTTATTGTCCACTAAACACATTTTTAAGAACAAGCAACCCTCCAAAGGTACTTCTAAATATAAAGAGAGTACAGAACAGTCCTACACATATATTCCTGAGTCAGAGAAACATGATCTTGTAAATCCCATAGTCGTCAGTCAAGAATCTCATGCTACAATCCAAGAAATCAATCATATTTCTAAACCAGATACCAAAACAGAGCGCCAAGAAGCTCAACGCTCAAAAAAACAAGAGAAAAGTAACAAGCTACCCGGTGTAAATAGAGAAATCACCAGAAGGGATAAAACAGAGAATCTAGAAGAGCCTCTAGCAAGAGTAGAAGATTTCTTCAACCAAATTCTGATTAAAAATATTGAGCACATTGATAATAAAATCAATAACATACACCAGAATGTACACAACAGTGCCTTTAAAATTAAAAACCTAGCAGAACAGGCGGTGGATAGCGCCAAAGATATTAAAAGTATTGTTCCAGAGGTTAAGAAAACCACAGGTATAATATAACAAATCCAAGTTTATTAAAGCCACAGTTTTGCCAGAATCCTGAAAAAAAAATCAAGGGTTCCCCCTGTAAATACACAAAATAAGAAAAAAAATCAAGGGTTTTGTTGTACAAAAAAACAATCTAGAAATTGTAACTTTTCCTCAAACAACACACGTTAAAAAAAAAACCAAAGCACTCTAAATTCTCAAACAGCCTTCCAACATTGGCAAAGCTGTGCCCACAGGCGCAACACCCATCCTGTGTCAAGCGCACGGTTCAAAAGTGATGGACGTGAAGGCCCCCGGCCCGCAGCTAAGGCTACGGACCCGTGGGGGGCCCACTCTTTGCCCCTCAGACTGCGCATGTGCAACAGTGGAGGGGTTGAGGGCAATGGATAGCTGGAATTGCAGCATCTCCAATTGCCCTGGGGAAAACACAACCATTGAATCCAGCTATTTAAGCTCTTGTGGTGCGTTCCCGACAACTCCAGTTGCCATTGCCGTCTCGTGCACGCCCTTCTATCCCTGTTGCCTGTGCACCTCCAATTTGAACTCCAACTTATCTATGGCAACCATTGCCATCCCATTATAACCAAACCCCTGCTCCACATGCACTTGCAATATCTTGGCAGCGCCGCCGTTTCAGTCCTTTGTTGAATTGATCTAGCCACCATTGTCACCAAGCCAACTCGCCACGCTCATCTCCATTCATTGGTATTTAAGTATCCGCTTCCTTTTTACCTTGGTCATTGTGGACATTTTGTCACCTGGAGGTAACCAGACCACATTTCAACTGTTGTGGCTTACGGTCAAACTAGGGTGCTCAAGCATCACATTGACCCAGCCGCTATTGTCACCAAACCAACTCGCCCCAGCCATTACCATTTTCATCCCCATTTCTCAGTACTCCAGTATCCATTGATGGATCTGAACAGCCCTTCAAGTAGAACATGAAAACTATGCGCAATGCAAACCACATTTCAACTGTCAACGTGTACGGGTTTTTTTCTTTGTGCCATTCCCCACTAGGGCAGTCGTTGCGTTGTTTTTGACAGGAAAAAAACGGGAATTTACACAGCCATTAAGCAAACTACCCAGTCTTTATCAACCACGGCGATTGTAGTTTGCAATAAGTTTGATTACACCCAAGTAGAACTAATGTTTTCCGCTGGTTGCCCCAAAGGAGACCCAAACAGAGCCATCAACAAACAGGCCCATCAGGAGAAAGCCATCAACCAGGCTCAGAAGAAGACCGGGGCCAAGACGGCGGCGGACATCTGGTCTCGGCCCACTGAAGAAGAAACTAACGGCTTCAAAGCAACCCCAGCAGGGAGCAATCACCAGGGTTGACAAAGAGGAATCAGGAGGAGCAAAAGGCCAGAAAATCGACAAGAAGCAGCTTGCAAACCAGACCAGTCTCTCGCCCCCTCCATCACCCTTGAAAATGTAAATTTCTGATTGAATTTGCACTCAGGAAAATTGATAAACCTGAACAGTATAAGATTTGATCCTAGAATAAGACAACGACTCTCATCAGCTACGACAACAACTTTGCACACACACACCTGAACAGTATAAGATTTGATCCTAGAATAAGACAAAGACTCTCAACAGCTACAACAACAACTCTGCACACACACACCTGCAATAATGCAGTAATTTTGTTTTTGAAAGATTGGGATGGATTGGTAAAGGAAACGCAAGAGGATTGAATTAGTCTCTTCTTCACGGTGATGATGATATAAACGTGTGTATTTTTATTGATAGTGATGCAATGAAAAACCAAGATTTTATGAGAAAAAGAAATTTATAATCGAACCTGAACAGTATAAGATTTGATCCTAGAATAAGACAACAACTCTCAACAGCTACAACGATGACTCTGCACACACACACCTGAACGTAGATGAAACGGATAAAGGAATAAGAACATTTGTTGAATGGGGAGGATAGAATATGAAATTGGGGGTTGGGCATACCTGCAATAATGCAGTGATTTTGTTTTTGAAAGATTGGGATGTATTGGTGAAGGACACAAAAGAGGATTGAATCTAAGTATGTACAAAATGTGAAATGAATAAAAGCACAGAAGGAGGTGATTGTTAGTTTTTGATTGAGCTGAGAATTTGTTGCAGGGGAAATTTTGATGGAGGTCTTTTCCACTTACTAGTCTCTTCTTCACGGTGATGATGATATAAACGTGTGAAGAAAAGACTAGCAAGCGTGTGGTGATTTGGGGTTGAGTTTTGTTTTCGGGAAAGTATTGCTTAGGTTTGAGATAGGTTTACTTTCATGATGATTAAGATGCAAGTGATAATTGAACAACTGCTGCGTATTCATAATGCAACGTGGAGTGCGCGCAAGAACTTCATGTAAATTAACAGAAAACCCAGACCAATCGACCGAGTAGTAATACAGGTAACCATACCAGGAGCAACACAACCTTGCAAAATCTGCATGATCTGGGAGAAGGAATCAAGGAGGTGGCCCATGCCGTCTGCTTCTTGATGATCTCATCCGCCTCCTCCTCCGCCGCCGCCGCCTTGCCCTCCGTCTCTACTCCCAACAAAACATCCTCCGCGCCCTCCCATCCAAACTCTCAATGACCACCTCCCTGCGCAAGAAACATAACAGGATCATGCTTAAGATTGCCAAACGGAACACTGCGCAGCTCCAGGCCCAGCTTGGCGCCCAACTCAATTCCCAGCTTTCACCCAAAAACAACCTTTGGAATCTTGAAAACAAGGACCTGCTCCGGACTTGCAGTTCTCTAAAACTGCAAATCTTTGAGGTCAATTTACCATCAACTTTTTCTTGCTAGAGAGAGAGAAAAAGAAAAAGGTTAATATGTTCAGCGTTGGAAGATCACCACTATATGCGGGGACATGTGGATGAGTTCATCCATTACTTGCCGGGCCAGGATGAGGGGCTGTTGGTGGGGCTGATAAGTCTGAAGGAGTACCAGGAGCATTGCAACCGAGTTGCAGGCTTGGCCTGTTGGGGTGGCCAGCTTGAAGTCCGTCTCCATCCTCTCACACCTCTCTCTCTCTCTCTCTCCCTCTCTCTCTCTTGCTAACACGCCCAACCTGTCTTTTTCCGAGACAGATTCTCGTGCTCTGGAATTAGGTGCTGAAAGTGGCTATTCATGTTGTCCAAGTGTTCCATCCTTTTATCAAAGTATCTCACAAGTTCCTCAAACCCCGGGATAGCAAGGCCCTCACAATCTCATACCACCATAAACTGTGTGGCCTTTGAGAATTTTGTTTGATGCAGGTCATAAACACCTTGCAGATAGCCCAAAATTTCACACGGAAACCCCTGCCATGTGTCAATATGTCAGTTCCAACATCTGACTAGAGGTGAAGAGATTTTTATTGCACAAACAATAAGAATCACACAAATTGTGGAACTGTACTTAAAGAAATACTTATGGGTACAGGGTAAATGCTCTCCAAGTTTAGACTGTCTAGACTGTATATGCTCCAAAGGTTGCATGGAACAGAATTTTTTGGAGTGTGATGTGGTTGCCTCAAAGAACCATTGTAGTGGATTGGGGTGCTCCAACCCCAAGCATATTTGACCAGAGTGTGTAGTTGGAATGATGGATTGATCCAGCTTGCCAACATCTGAAACCTTCTCCTCTTGACATGGGTTTTTTGAGGTGCAACTATTTGAGATGAGGAAAGGGTTTTCCTGAATACTGTTTTATTGTTTTATTCACTCTCCACTTCTGTAATATTTCTTGAGAGATTTTCAATGGAGAAGCAGAAAATAGTGTTGAAAAAAATTCTTGGTGTTGAACAGATAATCTTTGTGCTTTCTTTACTTCACTAATTTTGAAATATAATCTATTATGCATTATCAGCATGCTACTCCTTATGATCACCCAGTTTGAGAGCCATAATTATAAAGACTCTTTCTACAAAAAGTAAAATTGTTTTCTGACCATGGGATTTATCAAATTTGCTATGTTTCAAGTAATATTTATTTGAAAGACAAGCATATGGAGAAGGCAAAATCAGACACTGCAAAAAAAACTGTGTCAACTGTGAGCAGTTGACATGTGGTAACTCTGAGGAAGCTTGTGGTGTTACACCAGCCTTACTCAAGGTTTGACTCAACCCAAGCTTTAATGCACAGTCACTGTGCACCTTGCACAGTGACTGTGCCAACAAAGACACTTGTGCATTCAGGTGGAGTTACAATGGCAGCTTGGCTTGAGTATCCTGCATGTCAACTGAAAGCAGTTGACCAAGTTTTTTTTGCAGTGAGAAATATTTATGAAAAAATTGACATGAAAAAAGTGGAAGCAGAGAATTCAATTTGATAGCTCTCATTTATCTAGCTGCAAGCATTATCCAGAGCAGACTTATGATATTGCAAGTCATAAAATCTTTCTGGATCAGTTAAATGAGTAATAACAAGTATTAGGGGACTTTACTAACATCCACTTTGATCAAACCATTTTCTGAACTCCTCTGTGTGAGATTTCCAAAAAATTCAACCATTTTTCCAGGAACAATACTGCCACTCGAAGCATCCAGTAAGTGGATATTCTTAGCAGTAACTTTAACAATGATACCCTGACTATCCAAAGTAAAATTATTGTGAGCTCAGTTTCAACCTAATGGTTTATGTCCACTTGAGCTGGGGAGTAAAGTGGAAAGTGAATTCTGCAGCGGCGCAGCCGCATTGGCCTCTAGTTTGTATTATGATAGACTGATTTCCCTGACTCTGTCACATGGCATGTTTATAACCAATTGCCATGTGAAAGAGCTTCAGTAGAAGTCTACATAATGCTTTCACGGGGTATTTTTACACAAGTAATATCACTCTTTAATGTAAAACAGTTTATTTTTATGTACTTTGTTTATTATACTAATTTTTTGTATGTAATACTATTTTTGGGCGCTTTCTGGGGCCAATTCTTATTTATACAATTAGTACATGAAGGAATAGGAATAAGGAGTTACTTTGAGTGGGTGACCCCCCTTAATTTATGATGGGGAATCTGATTCTGCAGTAATAATTCACTAATTGTTATTATTTAGGTTATTGCAGTCTTTTGGATACTTGATGTATCTCTAAGGCTGACAACAAAGTTCCTGCAAAATGAATTTTCAAATTATTTCTGTATGTTGTTTCAGTAAATAGGGTGGGTTTGTTGCAGGTTCCCTGATTTTTTGAATTGAGGGTTCCTGAAACAGGACCTGCACCATGTTTGAAACCCCCTATTGTACAGTTGAACTATGCCACCTACCTGGTCCTTGCGGCAATAGCAAGGGCTTATTTAGGAACACCCGGTAGGTCTTGTTCTGTTGAGAGATTGTTCTCTGTGGCTGCAGAAGTGTGTGGCTCCAGACATGGTTGTCTGTTCCCTTCTACTAACTCAAAATCCTTCAGCAGCCTTATGTGGCTTTGTGAGGATTTTTCCCTCTCAGGGGACTTTGCTGAGGCCGGAAAGGCATTGGGTGCTCTGAGCCCCAAGCCCAAGATATAGATAGATTTTCATCCCTACTCAGTAGTGGTACTGGCCACATCTGGCCAGTATAGTATTGAGATTTTTTTTTGTTTCTTCCTTCATTTAGATATAGTATTTTCAAAAAAAAAAAAAAAAACCTCATGCAATTGGATATAGTATTAAAATTTCATTACGGAAAATGGAAATGACAGTACTGTTATTGGACCAAAAAAAATACGATAACTATACTATACCAATATCTGTATAGTAAAGGCCCATTGTTGCTTGGACCCACTAATCCCCACCCATGCAGATGACCAATTGGATCAGCCTATTCCAATTGTAATCCAAGCTAGTTAGCCCAGGCTAATATAGCCACGGATGTGGATGCTCTTAGAGTTTCTTCTTCTGCCTGTGGAACATATGCATATGCATAGTCTGGAGGAGTGGTCACTGACCTTGCTCCCTAGTTGGGTTAGGTTTAAACCTAGACTCTCTTCACCGCTTGTGCGCTGTGATGAACGAAAGCGGTCACTGCGTAGAAATGTCAGGACCCCGCCGCTCCAAGATGATTCCCAGGTAAAGTCGGGTGATCTGGAGAAGCTCCACTCCACAGCTCCGCCGTGTTGTAGTGCTCTGAGTGGGATAAATAAATTAAAGCACGTAAAATAATAAAGCTCCGCAAAAGTAAACAGCAAAATAAAGCTCCGCCGCATAAAGAAGATAACTCCGCAACAATTGCAAGAAAACAGCCGTAAAGCCAGCACAAAACTCTGCAAAGCGCAACCGTAACACATAAAGCAAGTCCGCAACATAAAAACTCCACTCTGCAATGTATGCAAAGTAAAAGAAGCACAACAATCCGCAAAGTAAAGTAAAAAACGTAAAAAGGAGAGTTTGTGGGGAGTATGATGATGAATCCTTTCTCCCCCACTGTGGTTTTATAGAGAAAAATGAAGAGAACTAAAAGATATCCTCCGCCCGCCTCCCACGCATGCCATCCGCTAACTCCGTTCACACACGCACACTCGTCATCCGCCAAGCGCTATACACACGCACGTCATCTGCCAAGCTCTGCTCTCATGCCAACTCCTGTCGCCTCCGCCGCTTGCCTTTGACCGCCGTCAAACTCCTCTCTCTCTAGCTATCACGCCCCTGTCTAGCCTATGATGTCAGGATCCCACACGCCGCCCTTCTGGCTGCCACGGCTTCCCCCAATCACCACCTCCGCTATCCAGTCCGCGCGCCGCCGCCTTCAGTTGTGCGCTCCGCTCCGCTCTGTTCCGCACCGTTTCAGCACCGCCTGTGCGCCGCGCTGATTGCTCCGTGGACAATTTGACACGAGTTCCAGAATTGATCACCACAGCGCGCGCTCAGAACTTGAATCTTCACAAGCCTGCTGTTTAAATTAGGGGGTTTCACAATAAGGAAACCCGGGAAGGTGTTTGATCGCTTGCGAGTATTGTTATGAGGATGCTCGGCGAAATTTCCTGCGGGACTTCACGCCAAATTTTTAAGTGAGTATGTCACCCGCGAGTAAAGAAATTTAGTACCGCGGGAAGCAAAAATGCTTATCGTGAAACCCCCTATTGAAGGATAGGTCTCTGACCCGTGGGAAGACTCCTCCCGATATATCCAATTGGGTAAAAGCCTGAAAAAACCTCCCGCGCTCCGTCCAACCGGGTCGGATAGTTGGGTATATGTACCCAATTCAGCTCAGGTCAGGGCCCAGCCCTAAAATCATATCACAAATTTATACATGTCCCTGCGGATACGCATGCGCAGCAGACTTGCATGTTACACATTGCATACTAATCAGGAAAACCATGCCCACAGAAAGACAGACACGCTATTTTTGAATTAGAGAAAAGTTCGCACTAAAAGTATACTTCAAAAGTTCACATTTATGTTTTGGTATTTTGAGACAGGTAAACAACAACAAAACCTAAAGTAAAAGAAGAAAAAGCAGTTCTACTATGATAATTATAGACAAGAAAATCTAATACTTATAAATGTCATGACGAAAACAAATATAAAGAAAAAGGTATACGGTCCAAAATATACATTGATCATCATCCAGGTGAGTTGCACCTCCGTCAATGTGGTCGGCGTTTATCGACCCACGTGTGCTTCGGTTGGCTCTGAATGCCTCGCAATCTGACCAAGGGGTCTTGACCGTCTAGTGTGTTGGCTCTGCGAAGCGGAATAGGATGGCTCTTCAAAGCACCTCCTTCTACTTTGATCTATTTCCTCCTCGTGATGGAATTTCATCAACTCTGCTCTCAACCTGGCGATTTCTCCACGGGAATTTTCTAGCTGATGCTCCAGTCGATTAATGCGATTTAACGTTTCGTCATCACTCGTCATCGGTTTACAATACATATTTCCGCGATCATCTACCGTGGCAGATTGAGGTGTGGCATTCTTTAACTCAGCCTCGCGAGCTGCTATGTCACGCTCACGCTCCTCCAATAGTCCAATTCGTGCGAGGTATTCTTCGAGTTGGACCGAGCGTGCCTCCAGTTCCCTCACGTAGCGGTCTTTTCTCTCTCGAAAAGCTCTTTGCGCAGCTCGATTTTGAGCAGCGCGTTCTATTTGTTTGAGTGACAAGAGAGGCAGGGGAGTTAGCCAACTGCGAGAATGAGAATATGTTGAAGGAAAAAGATATAAATATGTAAGCAGTGACTAAACTGGTATTTTTGAGGGCACGGGAGCATATGCTCCGCTCCTCATCCATTAGGATTGGATGAGGGATGGCAACCAGATGGGAATACGAGTGAGATCCGAGCGCGTGGTCATTTGAATGCTGGAGATACGTCGGTTCATCGACCTCGCCAGAAGACGGTGAGCAAGAACCGCTACGAGACTCGAGTGGGCCATGGCTCTCGGGGCCTGGTGCGGGGTTTAGCTCGGGAAAACGGGTTTTTGAACCATGAGGCATCATTCTCGAAGGGGCTGGGGCTGGGTGCTGGCGAGTGTCGGTATCATGCTGTGAATCCACCCGAAAGGGTGGGCGCGGTTCAGGATTAAGTAATTGGCGGGGCCTTTTAGATGGCGGGGCGACGTGGTAGTCAGGATGATCGAAGGAAGAAGCTATGATGGGGGAAGAAACAGAAATCCATTCCGGGCGATAGGCATGGTAAGAAGAGGGAGAAATCGAATGCAACTGATGCCCGGATGGGGTGGGGGGGCTTTCAGATTGGCCAGAGGAAGAGTCAAGTGAGGATGACTTGATCAAAGGTCGTGGAAGATCTGGTTGATAGATAGATTTGGGGGTAGGAGGAGAGGTAGAAGGCTGGGAACAGGTGAGGTTGAGATGGAGTGGCATGTTGGGATTTTTAGCTTGTAAGGAAGATCCTTCATCAGGACGGGCTGGACGACGCGAAGAATGTTGGCTAGAGAATGATGGCGGGGGCAAGTCGTTGAGCAGCGGTGCCAGGGAGCGTAACGAGTCACGGCCCAAGTTCCTGGTGGGTGTGAGGGATTGAGGTGCCATGGTGGTCTGGCAGAGTGAGGTGGATGAATGCGCCTGTGGGAGTTATCTTTCACCCAGAGGATGACAAGGAATGGATGTCAGTGTCATGTTTGTGGCTTAACGTTGGGAGAAGAGATGGTCACACACCGCTGGGTAATAAGTGTGTTGCTCAAGTTTCTTCAACAAGTTGTCTATCTATTTATGTTATATTTGTTTAAGCAGTTAGAAACCGGGATGGACTGATAAGATTCCTGGCCCAGATGGGGAAAGATGCGGTTGAGTGGTCACTGAAGAGCAAACAAGAAAACTTTAAGGCGGCATGGATTGACGACTGAAGTTAGCTACTCGATGGAAGTGATCATTGAGATTGACCAAAGTAAATATGTACCTTCTTAATAGCTCAGACCCTCAGGTCGCCACTCCGACGAGAGCAACCTTCTTTTATCCAACTTGGATGAGGGTGTTGGGGCGTGTGAGGCGCAAATGATCCAGTGAAGCTACAAGCAACTGTCCAACTCCGAGTTGTAGTTTGAGAGTGTGGTTGACTTGCGGTAAGCTGAAGATCTGGATGAGGGCAAATAACAATTTAAGGATTCGACAAGACATCAATCGATTCGGTGTGAGCATACATCAATGTTTTAACTAAGCGGAACAGTATACGTAGTTATAATGACCAAGGAAAGTAAATAAATAGATAAATATGCAATTATGTCAAGTCGTGATGAAAGTCGAAGTTAATGAAATTTGTCATCAGGATTCGAACCAGCCGCAAGTTGCAACGGAAAAAAGATGAGATACAGTGGCACCAACTGGGAACATTGAAAACAGGCCGCACGAGAAACTGATTCCTAATACGCTGTAGTCTGCTGGAAGAAAGCCGCAAGCTTGGAGAGAGTTCTTTGAACCTTGTCCTCAAGGCAAACTCCGAAGGGAGGGAGGTAGGTGGAGAATGTGCAACAATAATCTATCTCAATATCTGCGAGTTTGTAAAACATAGTCTCGACTTTCGAGGGCCGGTCGATCGAGTGCCTGTGTATATGTAGGCTACTAACCCCAGTAGGGCATCCTATGTATGAGACTGATGATACAGATTTATCTAAATAATATCGTCAAGCCTGATTAACCATCGTCATCATCATCTTGATTATTTGTAATCATAACATTTCTGAGATAGAGAATCAGTGAGAAAGGGAGAGAGGGGGAAGCCAGACTCGTTTGGAGGCATGCATATCCAACATTATATCATCATCTTCAAACGACCAATCGAGGCTTGCGGTGGAGAGAAGGTGGATTTGAGCAATCCGGGCCAGTAAGAGTACGTGCGTCATCGACACCCTGATCCTGGCCTTATTTATATTAAGTTTGTTGCACATCTTTTGGGTTGAATCTGGATAAGAGAGTTCAAGATGGATATATATTTATCTCCCTATTACGATGAAGTAAAAAGCACGCTAGAAGGGAGGTGGACTACATAATTAAAGTAGAAAGAGAGACTTGGATCGAGCGAGGAAGCTCAAGGCAAACAAAAGGACGAGGGTACCCACCGAGAGCAAAAGTGACTACAGACTTGGATGGCTGATGATGATCTGATATCAGTTAACTTCAAGATGGATTATATTGTTAACCCCTGCTTCAGTGGTCGTGAGCCGTGATCGCGGTCCGTGGAATGATGGTAGAGCCGGGCGAAGGTTTTTGGCATGTGTCAACCAACGCGATTCGCGAAGGATATGATATTTGTAAAGAATTTGTAAATATTGTATTCAAGTAATTAGTAATTAAGAATAAGATGCAGTGTAACTTGAACCTCTAGTTGCGACTGGTCACACCACGGCCATCTTACGGCCTATGTTTCTCCAAAATGGCGGGTCTAAATCGAGCCAAAACGATCAAAAACTGCAAACAGATTTATGGCAAGCAGACGTAGTGGGAGGGGGATGAGTATCATATGCAGAGTGGATCAAGATGTACTTATATATACTAATTACGGGGGAAATGAACGGAGGGAATTAGAGTGACCACTTCACTGGTGAAACAGGATACGTGCAGGTGAGAGGGGTAGGGGAGTGTAACTTGGAATGAAAGTTGTCCTTGGAATATAAACGGGCGTGCATTGATAGGGCACAGAGAGAGGACATACAGAACCTGCGAAGCGAGATCGCCGGTTTCCAGTTCGAAGGGGAATCGGGATGATCATCTCGAAAGTATGGCGAATGATGGACATTTAAAATTCAATACAACTTAAACCATACGTGCGCCTAATTTAATTCTGGCAGTCCCTAAAAGGCTAACAAATATAGTTTTCTAGTTTTGACCAATCCACACGATGCACAATTACGAGAGGAAACTGCGAGCGATAAGTCCATAAATACAACCTGTCACCGAGATATCACTTGACATAGCTTGACATCCCGAGGACAGATCATCTGCATCATCGTCACCATCATCAGGCATATCACACACAAGCACTGCGTCACGACGTTGACGGAAACCTGAGGCCCCACTTGGCACATAGGAAGATGCATCACGTTGCTGCATAAGAACAGTTGGTGAGGAGCCTTGAGCCCAAGTCAGGATGAAGTTTTATTAACCCTCGATAAACCAACTAACAGGACACGTTTTGTTGGATGCAAACAGCTGTCAGGCTCCAGGGAAACCCTCCGGCATTGAATATTATAGATATGATACAACATACATACGAGTGAGGTCCCTTATCGGAGTGTGGATGCGCAACACATAATCTGGGATCTACATGAATTAGCTGAGTTTTCTCCCTGTTGTACATATGTAGATATGATTTAGGAAGATAATTAAGATGATACATTCATCCAGCACAAACCTATAGCATAAATCACAGGCAAGACATAACAAAACACACATGCAGAGACCGATCAGGATTTAAGAATCAAAGTACTCTTGAAACCGGGTTCTCAGCCCAACGCAACTCTGTGCCTAGAGTCTCTAAGGTCTAGACAAAGGAGACTGGTATATATGCATGTATAGATCTGGCTCTTGCTCTGACGAAAGAAAGAATAAGTTGAGGAGAGCTCAAAGATCTACAGTTTCACTCAAGTACTGTGGAATGGTTATGTAGACATACTGCTGCCGCTTGGGTTTCTGGAGTGTATGCTTATGATATCACTTCAAATCGTTCCGCACTTCCTCTTTTGCCGAAGAGCCTAATATGATTAACCTTATCATGGAACAACAATTTTCGGGGTGGATGAGGGCCGACGCTGTGTTACACTGCGGATAGCTCAGCGTTTAACTCAGTCTAGGGTCACTCAGACTAGCTTAACAACAAACCCTCTCCCAGTGTCCACAATCTCTTTCCCTGGGGCCGGGGCGAGCTCCGCGCCCCAGCCTTTGCCTGCCCGCCAAAACACAGGCAAGGGGAATGGATAAGCTGGCACCCTATGCACAATCGCAAACTACTGCATAATTTTCATACCCACAAGTGCAGAACCGACTAGGTCTACAAGTGGATATTTTTATTCTTTAGTGTACAGGCATTCATTCAAATTTAAACAACATCATGCACCCATTTACAAGTGTGAGCAGAAAAGAAGGTGGTGGATTTGGTAAGAAAGTGATCTAGTCCAGAATTACCAATTTTCTGTGCACATATATCTTCCGATCCACGTCGTCTCGAATACTAGAAAGCCCAGGATTAAGCCAGGCGGCAAAAGTGTGAAGAAAACTGGACAATGTTATGGCAACTGATCACTCGATGCATAGATTGTTTGGGTATGTAACACAAGGACGACGGGAGGTTACAACCAGTCAAAATAGAAACAAGAAGATGAGCAACCCTGATGGCGGCTGGATCCAATTATGAGTTGATTACAAGCCGATTGAATTGATATGTATGGATTTCCGTAATCGTGATGGCATGCTGAAGCAAGCACATGTTTCAATCTTTTAAGATTGGATGCAGCGCTTGAAAGGAGGAAGGGGGTTGCAAGGGGGATCGATGGACCTGGTTTCTATGTAATTTTTCCAGCGTTGTGCCGTGGCTGACCGTCAGGTCTTCCTGTAGGACCGCCACTCGAAACTTTCCCCACCTTCACTACGGTGGTAAGTGTTACATAATTCCGATTCCCATTCGCCGTCAGAATTTTTGTGCGCAGTGTTAGTGTACCGGCTGTGCCCACATCTGTATGTTTAAGACGTCAAGTTC
Organism: Puccinia triticina; assembly: GCF_026914185.1. Classification (NCBI taxonomy): domain Eukaryota; kingdom Fungi; phylum Basidiomycota; class Pucciniomycetes; order Pucciniales; family Pucciniaceae; genus Puccinia; species Puccinia triticina. The sequence goes on along the minus strand of NC_070574.1, from coordinate 4,321,425 downwards.
AATAGAGTTCTGTCCAGAGACTGTGATGTCGCGTTGCATTTGGACTCGACCTTAACGCTTGCCGCGGCGACGAACATGGGATATTTGTACCACCAGGAGCTGAGTGAGATGATAGAAAAATACTTGAGTATGTACCCCTACATTTGTTTGCAGATCTCACGAATTCACGACAGCCTTGATCGCGTCACTGGCCGAGGCGCAGGATGCAAAAACGAGTTCAAAGTCTGATGCTTGCCAAGTTTTGATGCTGCTTGAAATTGTGTCTGATTTGCCGCAGATTTGAGGGAAGATTGAAGGCTGAAATGGAACGTAGCAGCAGCTCTCTGTGGTAGCAGATGAGCCTGAATTGAAACACGGTTGCCAAATTAGAGGAAGAGCAGTGCCCTTATAGGACGTAGAAATGGAAGGTGGGGTGAATTCGGCACAACTCGGAGGAAATTATTTCAGGACTCCATGAAAGCTGGCCGGATATTGTGAGGTGGTAATTATGGATGTCAATAAATATTGGCATGTTTCACGTTGGGCCACGACCAGCAAAAGTTTAATTACAATCAACTGCATTTGACATCAGTTCTTGCTGAAATTCGAACTCCCACGGCCATTTTAAGGCTTTTTAAGCGGTGTTTTAAGCTCTCAATTTTATTGACCAGCAACATGATCAATTTTAGTTGGGGACTTGGAATGCCCCAATGTGAACCAGGCTATTAGGGGGTTTCAAAATAGAATTTAAAAATAAAATAAAAACTATTTTAAGGCTGTTATGAAGAAATTTTTGGAAAATGTAGAAGCTGTTCTGATTGCCAAGGAACACCCCAATGTGGACAGCTTATTTTTTTCAAAAAAGTTGCTCACAACTTTTTTCAGAAAAAAAAACCTATTGTGAGCCCCCCCCCATTGAATGAAGTAGGGGGGTTCACATTAGGTGGATTTCAAAATAAGTCATGAAACCGTGTTCAAACTCTTTTTCTCTTATCCTGAGAAAGTGTTTAGGTTGGGTGGGAAGCTCCCCTTTGGAAGCAACTTTGCATGCATAAATCTTGCTGGAAGGTGCATGAGCAGTCAAATTAACAGTGGGCCAGCTACGCCCACATGAGCGCTAGTGTAGAGTACTGCTAGTTTTTTATGCTATGCTACGGTGGTGCTATTGTTAGAGGCCATAATTTCACACTAACACTACTCAAAGAGAAAAAAAATTAAGCACAAAGAAAGCAAAAGCGTAGCATTAGCAGTTGTTTTTTAACAGATGCTCACACTAAATTTATTTATGTGTAGTGTTGTGGAACTCCTACTGTGCCAGGCAGTAGGTAGAGTGTTGAGGGGATATGTGCTGTTGAGGCTGCCCTTGTGGTGGTCTGTATAATGAGATATGAGGATCATCAAATGCAATGGCTTTGAGGAGGATTTTTGAGAGATGATGGGGATGGAATACTGTTGGCAACAAAGGATAGTTATGCTACGCGTAACGCGTAGTTAACGGTAACGTAACAGAGTTTTTGTCGTTATCTAGGCGTTACGCGTAACGGCGGTGCAATTACGTTATTGCACCACATTAAGCCGTTTTTTTATGCGTGTTGCGTTATGCGGGCGCGCGGAGCCCCTGAGAACGGGCAAAAAATGAGGCAAAAAAAGCCTTAAATGGTCTGTTATTGTGTTATCCGGTGGATAACGCGATAACGGGCCTCAAAAATGAGGCCTGTTACGTTACGCGCGAGGCCTGAAATGACCCCCTTACGAGTAAAGTAACGGGGGGGCCCGGTGTGATGAACAAAAGCGGTCACTGCGTAGAAATGTCAGGACCCCGCCGCTCCAAGATGATTCCCAGGTGAAGTCGGGTGATCTGGAGAAGCTCCACTCCACAGCTCCGCCGTGTTGTAGGGCTCTGAGTGGGATAAATAAATTAAAGCACGTAAAATAATAAAGCTCCGCAAAAGTAAACAGTAAAATAAAGCTCCGCCGCATAAAGAAGATAACTCCGCCACAAAACTCCGCAACAATTGCAAGACAACAGCCGTAAAGCCAGCACAAAACTCTGCAAAGCGCAACCGTAACACATAAAGCAAGTCCACAACATAAAAACTCCACTCTGCAATGTATGCAAAGTAAAAGAAGCACAACAATCCGCAAAGTAAAGTAAAAAACGTAAAAAGGAGAGTTTGTGGGGAGTATGATGATGAATCCTTTCTCCCCCACTGTGGTTTTATAGAGAAAAAGGAAGAGAACTAAAATATATCCTCCGCCTGCATCCCACGCACGCCATCCGCTAACTCCATTCACAAATGCACACTCGTCATCCGCCAAGCGCTATACATGTGCACATCATCTGCCAAGCTCCGCTATCACGCCAACTCCTGTAGCCTCCGCCGTCAAACTCCTCTCTCTCTAGCTTCCACGCCCCTGTCTAGCCTATGATGTCAGGATCCCACACGCCACCCTTCTGGCTGCCACGGCTTCCCCCAATCACCACCTCCGCTATCCAGTCTGCGCTGGCCTGCTTAGTCTGAGTCCAGTTCCGCCGTCGAGCTCCGCGCGCCGCCGCCTTCAGTTGTGCGCTCCGCTCCGCTCCGTTCCGCGCCGTTTCCGCTCCGTTCCGCTCTGTTTCCGCACCGTTTCCGCACTGTTTTCGCACCGCCTGCGCCGCGCTGATTGCTCCGTGGACAATTTGACACAAGTTCCAGAATTGATCACCACAGCGCAGTGACCACTTTTGCTCACCAAAATGTAGAATATCGAATGAATCTATGCTAACTGTTAACATAGCTGTTGTCCATGCTAACACCTCCCACCACGGATGTTTGCTCAGCACCTGTTTGCAAGTGCCTTTGCACAATTCATGCCGACATTTGGTCCAATGCTGGTTAGATACTGGTTTGAAGTTGGTTTGATGTTGGTCTGATCTTGGTTCAAAGAATGGTTAATGTCAGGTGCAATCTAACTGGATGCTTACTGGAATTATATGAGATGTATTGTGGAAGTTACATGTAGAACATACACCATTCCTATACTGAAACTAAGCCCAACCATGATCAGGTGGACTCAATCCACGATGTTGACCAAATATATGAATGTTTTGACCTGATTTTTTTACCTCTGTGTATACCCATACCCTGTAGATTGCTCTGATGCATGTTTTTATTTTTATTTTGGTCAGCCTAAATGCACTCCAAAAAAAACCCAAAAGCACTCCAAAAATGAGTGTATGGAGTGTGCACTTCAACAATTGTTGGAGTACAGAGTGGAATACTCCAAGTCGGCTAGAGTGCAGAACCGGGGACTCAGTCTTTCGAGTGCACCATGAAGAACTCCAGTGGCCGGCAAATGTAATGAGTGCCCGTGAGTCTCACTCCATAGGATTGGAGTGCATATCCCCAGTCCATTCATGATATTTCTCCTCCCCAAAAGGGGAGTGCAGAGCTGGGAACTCCAGCCAGAGCTGGAGTACATATACTTGAACCCCAGTCAAGCAGGGTATACATACTACACACCCTGTCTGGCCATCCCCTAGGCTATGTACACACCCCACTGGATGCCAGCTGACACCTCTTGATCACCGGTACACCACGGGTGCAAAAAATCATCTCAATTTGAGTGGATCCACATAATCCACATCTCCTCTTGATGACTGGTCCGTGTAAGTCATTGGGGGAAATACTCCTCTCAATGACCTTACACACCGGTCATTGAGAGGTGTGATTCCCCCAAATGACCGGTACAGACCGCTCATTGATGGGACTCACCACCTCTTGATGATCGGTGTGGTATGCTTTATGGTTACCCATCTAGCCCATTTCAAAAATTCCCTTTTTCTCATATGTACATTCTCAAATCAACCAATACGGCGACACCATTGGATTCTACGGCCAAAACTACACAGGACACCATGGACAACACATCTTACACCCCTCTGGATCACAAGTTACAACCCCTTCAAGACACCATCATTCAGTTTCACACACACAAACACCATACTCAGGTCATGTAATCCGTTACATGAACCACACTTACCCAGGACATGTAATCCGTTACATGGACCACCCTGACAGCTTGTCTAAACCTTTACATATACTTTACCTCATCAGCTGCACTCATTTCATTGTGCTATGCACATGTCATGCAGTGTCATGCAGTGTTATGCATACTTGATGCAGGCTTATGCAGTCTTATGCAGGTGCATGCAGACTAGTGTAATATGGGCTGCAGTCTGACAGTTGACAGATGACATCATGCGGGTGTCAAGATAGCAAAAACCCCTCATGCAGCTTGCAGATGACATCAGTTGACAGGCAAGGCCAGCTAAAATACCTCACCTCCTATTTCTCACTAGCTAAATTCTCTCATATGACATCATGACCTCATGTGACCTGTCAACCACCAGCCAAAATACCTCATTGTAGCTTTCAGGGCAGCTAAAACCCCTCATTCTCTTGTTCTCCTGGAGCTAAAATGTCTCACTCTTTTCTATTTAAGGAGGCTCTCCTCCCCCCAGTTGTAATTTTCTCTCAGCAAACTACTTGCACTCAGCTTACCTCATAACAGTACAATACTTGCTCACTCTACAGTATTAGCCCCACTCTATATTGTGGTTTTACACCCTTACATACAAATTACAACCTCATTACAACACTTACACATCAGCTACATTACCATAACCCTTAAGCCACCTGCTCAAAGTAGGCTATCTTTTGATACACCTCCACTATCACTACATAAACCTTCCAATTGTAGATTGGGGGGCTTGTTTTAGTGTCTAGTGACCCAGGAAAGGCAGAGGTAACCTCATTCATCCCTTTCCGCACTCAGCAAAAGGTTCTCAGGAACGCTTTTGAGCTTTACAAGGGAGTCCCCAACGTGATAGAGGATTTCTATTTTGAACACGTGGCTTAACATAACTCTAACCACTGTTGCAAATTTTATAAGTACTCTTAGTGAATCTAAATTGGTTTGGTGGCAGGAAAACTTACCTGTTACATTAAAGTGAAGAAACATATCTATGTCAAGACACTTTCCAATATCATTATAACGATCAGTCCTTAACATATTCCTAGTAGAACTCCGGATTAATTAGTTAAATACTTGAAAAATCATTTATAAGGTCAGGAGACGAGGACCAATTAGAACTGACATATTTGTTGTGAGCGTTTAGGATATATATTTTAACTACCAGGTGGTAGCCGGCATAGACTCACTGCGGACAGATTTTAGTTGTGATAAACCTCTACGCATCTGAATATTTGAACAACGTATCATACTATTTAGTTTTTTTTAGTATTATTATTAGTTTAGTATAGTATAACCCCCCCAACTCGCCCTGGAAGAAACCCAGAGATCAAACCCCTTAGGACAACTACTAGCAAATATTGAACGACTCATCTAACATAAAGAATCAGAAATCAGTTAAAACTCAGACATGGCTTTTCCACAGAATGAAGACTTGGAAAATGTCCTACCAACAAACAATCCAAATCCACTCGGACTATTCAATGGAACTCAAAACAGTCAGAACACTAGAATGAATGTTGATCCGCTACCTCCACCACCCATGTCTCACACTTGAACAAGGACCTATCGTGGACGGCTGGCCAACAATAGAACTACTCAAGAAAACACTCAGACTCACCCTCCTGGAACCTACGGCTTACCTCAAGAACCCAAAGTAAACAACCCAACCAGGACGGAACCTAAAAGAAAAGTGATAATTATCAAAGCGGCAAACTTATTATACAATGGCGAAAACTTCAAGGAATTTCTGGACCGATTTGAACTGGCCGCGGAAGTTTATGGAGCAGAAGGATATGACATGGTTCGGCAGATTTGCAGCTTTGTTGGACCTGAAGACTTGAAGCAAGAACTGGAATTGATGGACGGATACGAACAACGGGACTGGAACATGCTTAGGCGTAGCATGAAGGAAATATGGGGTGACACCCATGCAAAAATTCGATTCACCATCCGGGACCTGCAAAACTTCGTGGAAGAACAGGCAAAGGCTGGTGGACCTAAAGGATTCAAAGAATACAAGAACTACAAATCAAAATTTTTATTAATAACAAAGTATTTGGTTGCTAATGAGCACATTAGAGACCAACAAGACATTACTCACCTGTTTTTTATGGCTTTTTCAAAAGAATTACAGAAATCAATCAAACACGAGATGGTCAAACAGGACCTGATTCCTTACGGCAAAGATGTTTATCCTAAGACGCCTCACCTAGAAGACTTGATGGATGTTGCTGAGGATGAAGTCTGAGCTGCAGCAGACGAAACATTTGTAGGAAGCGGTTTCAGTGAAGCTAATCGAGCGATGCAAAAGAAGTTAGACAAGAAGAAAGGCGACAGCAAGAAACGGGAAAAGATGGTTGAAGAGAATCCCCCGGAGGTGCTGCAGAAGCAAGTCGACAGTCTGGCAAAAGCAATCGATGCTTTAACTGGCAAGTTAGTGAACCCACCAAAGGCGGAATACTCTCGTGGAAATGAAAGGCCAAGTGGACGACTATACAAACCCCGACCTTGTACCTATTGTCATCAAGAAGGACATTCAGCATTTTCTTGTTATGAAGCTCAGAAGGACGAAAGAGAAGGCTTGGTTAAGCGTGACGGACGTGACTTTTGTCTTCCCAGTGGAGAGAAGATCCCAGCGGACAAATCAAGACCTATTCGTGTGGTAGTGGCTGCGGACTCCGCAAAACCTAAAGCAAAAGTAACGGCAGCATTCAGAACCGATAATCCAGCAGTGTTTTCAATCAACAGTGAAAGACCTCAGCAAGAATCCGACTGTACCTCTTCAATGCACAAAATCAACTGGGAACCTCCAAGGCTTGGATCAGCTAACTTTGAAAAAGTAAAATTTGAATCCAATGTTGCGACAACTAGAGCAGAAGCGCTTCGTGGACGACGAAAACCTCCGGCACAAGCGGATGATTTGGCAATGGGCGTGGATCAGGAAGTCGGACCAGAAGAAGTTATTCGAGAAGTTCCAGCAACTAGGAAGACTCCCGGCCAAATCTTGGAACCTAACAGGCAATCAACACCATCAAAGAAGGAAAAGTCAGCAGAAACAGCTCTAGTGATGGAACTGGACAACTTGAAGATACCAACTACCTTTTCTCAACTTCCGGCAATCTCTCCAACTTACGCTCAAGAAGTAATCAACAAACTCCAAGCTCGAATCCCTGGATACAAAACTTCTACAATGTCATACGTGAATGGCAACAAATCAGAACCCAAGGTTTCAGCTTCGATGTTACTTAACAAGGAGGAAGAAGATTCGGAATACAACTGTTACTATAGCTGCGCGTTAGGATTTATCGACACTCAAATCTCCGGACACAAAGTACCGTTCATGGTGGATTCTGGATCGATGGTCAATGTAATTCCAAGCCAGGCAGCTATTGATCTGGACCTAGAAGTAGTGAAGGTGGAGATCCCAATGAGAGGCATTGGCGGAGAAAGATGTGATATCAAAGGAGTAGTGGAAAACTGCACCATTGGAATTGGACAATTCTCGGGACCGGTACACCTCTTTGTTTCACCACAAGCTCAGGAATGTATACTCGGACGGCCTTTCCTTTTCGACTACGATTGCACTTTGGACTATCCAGGGACTGGCGAATTTCTATCCTTTCAAGGGGATATTGGAAGAAGGATTACGGTACCAATAGCTAAAGTTGGACAAGGACGAGGATGGAATCAGTTAAAACATTTAGGACCAAGCCCCACACAGACTGCGCAAACAACTGCTTACATGACACAACATTCAAATCAGTCACGCTTTTCGGACGACACGGACTCGGTCAAGATTCGAACTAAAATTTCAAAGAAGTTGGGCTGGGTCAAAAACATGTGTTTACGTCTGCGGAAGAAATCAGAAAAAAAAAAACCTGTACCTCAGGTTGGGGCAAAACCACCAACCCTGGATGAAGATTTGTGAATAAACAGTTTGTTAGCCACCAGGCTAGGCGCTTCAGCACAGAAAGATCTCTGTAGGAATTGGAAGGAGGAAAACATGTGGTGTATGACGAAATACAAACCAGTGGCAAAGAAAGTTCGACCTATCAATCAAGCCATGCCACAATCAATCAACCCACCTCTTCAACGACCAGCTTTATCACGGGATCCTTACAAAACACCTTTAACACCTAATCCACCAGAATTCCAACCTACAGCAAAAATCACTGAAGAGCGCCTGAAAGTCATCAACTTTGGACCTGAAGGATGGCTCTGGCCAGAGGAACTCAAGCTGTTTAAACATCTCATTACCATTCGACAAAACTCTCTCGCATTCTGTCCGGCGGAACGTGGATTGTTGAAACACTCTTATGGCTTACCTTATGTCATACCAGTGGTAGAACACACTCCATGGCAGAAGAAACCAATTCCCATTCCGGCGGCAATTAAAGAAGAATACACTGAACTAGTACGGGAACGAGTTAGGACCGGCCTTTACAAACCATCAACATCAAGCTACTCCAGTCCAGTGTTTTGTGTTGCCAAACACAACGGAAAACTCAGAATTGTACATGATCTACAGGAAATGAACAAGTTTACAATCAAGGATGCTGGCCTGCCCCCTGCAACAGAGGAGTTTATTGAATCTTTTGCTGGAAGAGCTTGCTATGGACTTGGTGATATTATGGGAGGATACGATGAAAGGGAATTAGCGGAAGAATCAAGACCCCTCACAACTTTTGACACTCCATTAGGACGATTCCAGCTTACTCAACTTCCTCAAGGTGCAATCAATTCAGTAGCGGTATATCAGGCTGAGATGATGTGGATCTTGCAAGATGAGATTCCAGAACATGTGGGTGTGTTCATCGACGACGGCGGCATCAAAGGACCACGAACAACCTATGATGGACAAACTTTGAAGGAAAATCCGGGGATTAGACGATTTATTTGGGAATACGCACAAACATTGGAACGGATATTATTCAGGGTAAAAGAAGCAGGACTCACAGTTTCAGGGAAAAAGTTTTCTTGTTGCGTCCCTGCTCTGGACATTGTTGGACACGTGGTTTCTCAGATTGGACAACAAGTTTCTACACAAAAGAAAAACAAGATATTAACCTGGCCCACACCTTCAAATGTTACGGAACTTCGCGGATTTCTAGGAATAATCACTTACGTACAAATATTCATTGAAAATCTGTCTGAAAAGGCAGCACCTTTACAACAGCTCACCAGGAAGGACATTAAGTGGATTTGGACGGACAAATGCGATCAAGCTTTCAAGCAACTCAAGGAAATAATTGGCAAAGATATTGTTCTCAAAAGCATTGACTACTCAGCGGACGCAGGATTGATTAAACTGGCGGTTGACTCAAGCTTCATAGCGGCGGGTGCGGTGTTGATGCAACAGGAACTCGAAACTGGATTGGATCAACCTATACTTTACAAATCAATAGTATTTTCACCAGTGGAATCACGGTACTCTCAGCCTAAGTTGGAGTTGTGCGGAGTAGCTAGGGTTTTGAAAAAGTTACAGATCTACCTTTGGGGCCAACACTTTGAACTCCAAGTGGACGCCAAGTCATTAATTCAGATGCTAAACTCTCCATCATTACCCAATGCACCTATGACTCGATGGGTGTCATTTATTCAGCTATTTTCCTACGACATAGTTCATAAACCGGGGAAAACTTTCACATTACCGGATGGGCTTTCAAGACGCCCTATTTCTAGCGACAACGAGGAATTCTACAAGGACCAGGATGACTTTGACGAGGAGGAACCCCTGATCAAACCCTGTTACACATTTAGGATTTGTACTCAATCAACAGTTCTAGAGCTCAAGGAATGGGAGTCTCCAGGATATTGGCGGAACCTTCGACATTACCTGGAAACCCTGGAACCTCCTGATGGAATGGACAAAGTGGAATTTGCAAAATTACGGCGGAACTCAGCTAAATTCTTCAGTAGTGATGGACAACTTATGCGGAAACACTCACCCTCTCCACAGATAGTAATCTCTAAGGACACTTATCAAGAAGAACTGCTACAACAGGTTCATGAAGAATTGGGGCATTGTGGAATAGAAGAAACTTATCAGCGATTAGTAACTCGGTTTTGGTGGCCCAGCCTGAAGAAGAAGGTCAAGAACTGGGTTCGAAGCTGTGAAGCTTGTCAAAAACGGTGTGGTAGACGGAAAAGTGGAAAAATAAAAAGTTTTTTCTATGCCACATAATTACTCATACTAGGCCTCAAGATACCATCAAATGGACCCCAGAAATGGATTCTACGGCCAATTTCACCCCTAGTCACCACTGGAAGCACCCCTGGACCCCCTCTAGCGTGGAAGTTACATCTCATGGACACCTATCACACGGCCAGCCCCAGTAACCCAGCTGTCACCTGCCTCAACCCAAGTTTCACAGTAGTACACTTATACATATCACAGGATACAAACATACATCTCCCTGTCAGGCTACACTCATTACATATTAACTACATACACTCCTTTATATACATAGTATGACATCATTTACACTGTTTCTGCAGCCTCAGACTTTGTGTATACACTAATTCCCCCTGTATGACAGCTCATGCAGTCTACTGTCACCTCATGCATGCGTTAGAATGTTCTGTTGTATATTCTGACACCATTCATGCGCCCCTGAGGGGCTATGACATCATTTGTATCTACTCCCACCAGCTAAAATCCCTCACCCTGTTGTCTAGATTAGCTGAAACCCTAACCCACAAGCCCCTCAGGGGCTCCCCTTTTGTCTATAAAAGGAGCTCTCTCCACCCCCAGTGGCCTGCTCCCCAGTTCCTCACCCAGAACTCACAAGTCACCCAACACTCATCCACACTCAAATCCTAAAACCCTTATAACAATAAATCAACCCTTATAACAACATTTCAACCCTTATAACAAAGTAATTGAAACACTTACACGTTTCCAGTCAAACAGATTTCATCTGGAACAGACCAGACCTATCACTTAATAAAACTTGCCAAGCTGAGCTTGGTGGGTCTTGTTGACTGATAACAGAAGGGCAGAGCTTGCAACTCCATCATACCCTTCACCATTCAGCAAAAGGGTTTCATTACCACTTTTGAGTCTTACAACGGGATCCAACAGTACCTAGGGAAATTTGAAATGCAACTGGGGATAGCTACATTTTTGGACAAGTTGCTCTGGACGCATGTCACATCAAAGCTGGTCAATACAAATATCTTATCGTGGCACGGGACGACTTATCTGGATGGGTTGAGGCTGCCCCTCTGGTCAAACTCACTGCAAGTAATGTGGCCAAGTTTCTTTTGGAAAACTGGGTCTACAGATATGGTTCAATCAAGACAGTAACAGTGGATAACGGCGCGGAATTCAAAGAAGACTTCATTGAAGCTGTGAAAAGTATTGGAGCAACTCTAAAACCTACAACACCTTACTATCCGGAGGCAAATGGAATGATCGAACGTGGACATCGACCCATCAAGGACGCTCTGGTTAAAATGTGTGGCGAATCTGGTGGAAAGTGGAGGGAGTATCTTCCACTAGTTTTATTTTTGGACAGGATCTCAACAAAGCGGACAACTGGATTCACTCCCTACGAACTCGTATTTGGACAACTACCAGTACTACCAGTAGATTTGGAAATGGACACCTATTTGGGAATAGATTGGTTAGAAATCAAAACTACAGACCAACTTTTGGAAGCTCGGGCAATGCAACTTGAACGACGGGAAGAAATTCTGGAAGAAGCTCGCACTAAGATGATGAAAGCAAGAGAGGCTTCTGTCAGATACTGGGATAGAAAAATGGCAGCTCAACTACGGCGACCTTTGGACACTGGCAAACTAGTACTCATCTACAATAAAAGCTTGGAGGATCAGTGGGGAAAATTATTTTCAAATCGCTGGAATGGTCCCTTTAGAATCAAGAAACAACTACCTAAAGGATCTTATGTGCTGGAAGAATTGGATGGGACAGAAATTCACCGAAACTATGCGGCATCTCAAATCAAGCGGTTTTATCCTCGAGGACGACCCCTGGATCAACTCATTGGAGATGAACAGGACCCTGAACTCAACAGTCAAGATGAAGACAGTCATCACTCTTCTGATGAAGAAAACCCTGATTCTTCTGATTGAGCATTACCTCCTGGGCATGAGACTAAACTGTTCAACCTCAACTGTCAATAATTAAACTGGTTAAAGTCTTTATACTTCAAATCTCAAGCACAAACTTTAAAAACGCTCAAAAATTAATTCAAAATCAGCATTAAAACACTTCAAGAACTTCAAATTCCAGCAAATCACTTTGAAAATCAACACATAAATCAAACAGACAAAAAGCTCACTGGTTTCAATTTTTTTTAAGTTGGGGGAGGTGTTCTCAATTCTCTCAAAATCCTCAGATTGGTACTCTGAGCTCACTTTTCTCTCTTATTCTCACCCTCTCTCAAGATTCCCATTCTCACTGTGAAGGTTGGGGACAACCTTTTAAAGTTGGGGGAGGGGTTTGGGTTACTTTAACTAACAGTAGGATAGACTAAAAATAAAATAAAAAAACAATTTTTTTAAGTTTTTTAGCTATAAAGATTTTTTTTAGGTTTTATATTATTTGGCAATGTTTTTGGATTTTGGTGGAAATTTTACCCCTGAGAAGTGGTTGTCCATCGGTATTGAGGCATGGAAGGCTAGCAGAATAATGACAGGAAACAAGTTATAAGACACACCCATGGAAAACAAATAACGAAAAAACGTACAGATCAAACGGTGTGGCGAGTCATGGTGCGATAACGGCGGGTTATGAAGCGGAAGAGGCTGACTCGGCTAGCGCGTTCTTCGGCATTGGCGGCGGGGAAACGTTGGAAGTGGTGCACCAAGGCGGACATGATGGATTGGTAAATATCGTCAATGTACTGAGGAACAAACATGTAGCGGTCGAACAACTCGGGAGCGGATCGACAGTCTAGAAGGGAGACGACTTGGTCTCGAGTCAAACAATGGAAGTCGGCCGGATCATAGAAGCCCGGGGGATTTGGGGAAGGAACACGAGTTTGCGGAGTTAGGAAGTCCTCCGCGGTGGCGACGGAACTCGCAGAGTAGACGGAAGCAGAGCGACTAGGATATAAGGAAGTAACGTTGCTCCCACTAGTGGGAGTAGTGGTTGGATTACTAGCAAGAGCTGGGGGAAGTTGAGGCATGGCATCGATGATGGCTCGGTTGTTCATCATGAACTATGAAAAACCAGCTCTCAGCTTAGAACTTATAATAATTCACAAGTTGGGAGGAGGAAGCGAACATACCGTCTCGGGATAAAGGTCATGTTCTCCCCTGCGAAAGGGTGGGCGGTACGTACGGGTGGCATGACCACGGCGTAAGCCATTGGCACGACGGCCTCCGCGATTTCCTCCACCACCTCGACCACCTCGTCCACCTTGACCAACTCGTTCGCCATAACCAGCAACCCCACGCCTAACGATGGAGGTTGAAGAAGCTATGGAGATGGGATAGTCTTGGGCGCCGGGAAGAGGGCCAATACAATCGATCAAGGAAGGCGCAGGACAAAAAAAGGGAATGGGAGCTTCATCTAAACTGCTCATGATAGGGCTACAGGTAGAACGCGACTGGCAAAAGTTATTTGGACTAGTTGGATACTGGGGAAGACTACGAAGTTGGAGACGAGCAGATGAGGAGAGGAAAGGGGGAAGTCCCTGGCCTTTAAGCCCAATGAGTCGACTACCAGAACACGGTACCACCACCAAGTAGACGAGGCCGACCGGCGAGAGAATCTTTGTCCCCAAGCTTCTCCCGAGGGGAGCCATTTCCGCGAATGGGTCAGGAGGTCGAAGAAGGAGCATCTCTGTCTGGATCACAGACAGAGACGGCGGTCAGTTACTACGAAAAGATTGGAAAAAGGAAAAAGAGGCGGCTTACGTGAGGGTTGGTTGAGGATCTTGATGGTCAATCCGATTCGAAGACGAAGGAAGGAGGCTTTTTTTGTTATACGGCTGAGTCAAGGAATCAAGTTGGGGGAGGATATGACCTGGTATCCTCCCTGAGCAAGCAATGAAAAGGTTCGTCAGTCAAAGAAACGAGCACGAACCTGGATATCTGGATATACACCCTACCGGCCAGGATATCGGAACGGGCCTTGAAGTTATCGGACACGGACGGCGAGGGCGGATCAGCGGCCAGTTGGAAGACAACGGATGATTGGCGGCATTAGACCGGCGTCTGCGACCGGAGACTCGACAGAAGCCTGGACCCGGGCAACACTACATACTTGAACCCGACCCCGGGAAACCTATGGGTTACCGGGGCCCTCTAAGACATGTAAATACGAATGCGGGCGCCGCAGCTCGCGTAGCCCCAGTTAAACCCCTGAAGCGGCTTTGGACTCGAACCCGGAGCCCAAACACTACTCGACCACCAATCATCTGGCGTGCGACCTCATGCGCACTGCGCAACGCTCTGGCGCTACCCTGCCGCAAACCAGGACATCACATGCACATTTACACAACCCTATCAACACAGATCAACAAAACACTAAATTTCCCTTTCTCTCTTACCTTTTTTTTTTTTTTTTTTTTGCATATATATATATTAACCTCAACTCTTTTTTTTAGAGAAATCCAATTCAATACATACATAAAAAACAAGAAACAAACAAATAAAAAGACAAAACAATAATAAAAAAAATAAGAGAAGACAATAAAAATACATTCACAAATTGAAAACATAAATAATCAACAATTTTTTTTCTCTTCTTTCTTTTCCCCTTTCTTTCTTCCATCAAAACCTCAAGACTAGCATTAATAACTCATACACAAACAACAAACATTATCAAGACAACTTCAAGACATCAAGACACAAATCTACACTTTGGATAACAGCAACTAGAGGCCAAGGCGGCTTCGCCGCTGCAGGGCTCAAGGCTGCTGAACCTCTGCCAGTTCAAAATTGGGACACCTTCTATGCCAGCACCAGCACCCCCCAAAAAAAAAAAAAAAGAAAAAAACCAGGTGTTCAAACTCCCAATTCAAATGTGTGATCCTCCCCCAAAGTCTTCTGGAGGTAAATTTGAGACCTTTATCAACAAAATTCTAACATTTTGGTAAGATGAACATGAGCAGGTGTTTCAGGCCAATCAGTGTAAGCTATCAATTGTATAAAGGAAATTAATAAACACCTTGAAATGTGTCCTAAAGGTTTGCAAATTTCAGTTGTGAACCGCTCTGATTTTTCATCTGTTTCAAATTCAATTTTTTTCAACACAGTTCTCAAAGAGCAGAGCATAACCAGACAACTTCCTCTTGCATCTGCAACTCTTGTAGATTTCAATTCACGCTCCTTAACTCAGTCCAGGATTCATTACTTGCAAGCTTTTAGTTGTTTTTTTTAACATTTAGAGGGGCATATTTCCAGCAGTGATTCCTCCGCTGTATGTATCTTCCACACCCGGCTGATCAGAACAGCTTTAGTGAGCGGGCAAAGAAAAAAATGGATTACAACAATGGCTTACGCGTCATGATCTTGTTGAAGTACGAGCAACAGAAGTGAGAGTGGTTTTGAGTACGGTCCTTGACATTGGCAGGGGCCAACTTGAAGCTGTCAACAGCCCAGTGGAGTTATTCATCCCAGTCAGACTTTTGGAGGGGCATGCCCTCTTGGATCGCTGGCTCGTGTGTATGTACACTTTGATGGCCAAGATTCCGACTTTCTTGAGGTCACACACTTCTTCACGGAGCGCAAGCGTTGTACTTGGGGCTGTGGAGCGGGACAACGCGATCATTGTGGTCTACACACATGCAAAGATACCCAACCATGCCGTCAGCGTTGAGCCACGTCCCGCCCATTGGCTGTAATCTCTTGGCATCCGTCTACTCATCATCGTCGTTGTCCTCTTGTTGGTCAATAGGAGGTTTGGGCAGATGGCAGAGGACTGTTTTCAAAGACAAGATCAGTCAATCATAGATATGCTAAAGAGAGTGGGGACAAACAGATCTGCATGTCGTCCCCGAGCCGGGTGGCGGACCTCAGTGCGGCTGCGAACCTGCGCTTGAGCACGTCAAGAGTGCCAGAGTTAAGCTTGTGGGTGATGGGCTGTAACCCCCCACCTCCGGGGTGTCACAAGATGGATCACAGGATCCCAAACAGACCCGTACGTAGTCCAGCCATTCCCCGCCCCTCCTAGCTCAGTAGAGATTGATCCCTTCATCTCTCCTGAGCTAGGTAAGTCTGCTCATATTCCTCTCTCCTCTCTTCTTTCCTTTCCCTCTCAGATTGTACATAGACTAACAGAGAGATTGATCCCTTCATCTCTCCTGAGGTAGCTCCACTCTGCAATTCAGCCCACCTTGGTTCTAGAACTCTGTCCCAGTGCCCCCAGACCTGACCAGTGAAGAGCCCCCCCCTTCAGGGTTCTTACATGGGCGTGCAAAAGATGAGCCGTGGGGCGGGGCCAAGTCCACATTCAACAGCCCATCAGCCCCGCACCCCGTCAAATCTAGGTTGTACTCCAGCTGCACGATCATTTTTTTTGTCTTGATCACCCACTGGGCTTTGGCCATGAACCATCTAGACAAAAAAACAGCTTCTTCAGCCAGAAGTCAACAAGGGGAAAGGGGGGGAGTTTAGCGTAACTGGAAAACCGCTCCGCCCTGGGACGGCTTGTCCAGGCCCCGCTTGTAGCTCGTCTGCACCGTGTGCTGCGAGACGAGCCCCCGCTTGACGATGCTGAAGCAGCGGATGACACCATTCACCTGGACACGACTAAACGTCGTGCCAAAGAGCGAAATGGCCGCAGACAGGTTCGTCTGTTGACCTACACAAAACACTACTCAACACAGAAAACAGAAGACGAATAAAAGAAGGGGGGGGGGGAGAGAGACCCGTCGGCATTCCCTCCCGCGTCGAAGTCTCCAGTGGCCGCGCGCTGATGATGAAGCGAGGAGGGGGCGATGCGGGGTTGCGGGACGGGCCCGACACTGACGATCGACGCGGACGCGCGATGGCCATGGGCGGAGGAGACGAGCGAATGGGCGGGGCCGTTCGCGGCCGCCAGCGCGTGCATCTGGGCCGCCGTCTGCGCCTGCACAGCCATCATCTACATCCCCCAGAAGAAAACGATCAGCTTCTTGGTCTGAGGAGGGCAGAGGAGAAGAGAAGCGAGACTCCACCTGGAGGATCAGTTGGCTGCGCTGATGGAGCGCGATTTTCTGCGCCGTGTCCAGGCCGGCATACAGATAGGGATCGACGCCGACGGGCGTGGGCAGGTCGTCCACGCTGCTCGCCGGAGCGGGCGGAGCAGGGGAAGCGGTCCAGTACCCTGCGGGATTTTCGGGAGACGCGTCGGGGCCAACGGGTGGTGGGCGGCCTCCGCCTGGTCCGCCGACTGCTGCTGCGCCCTCGCCGCCGGTGCCGAAGGTCTGTCCGTCTGAGATCGATAGGTGGGCCCACCAGCTGGTTGAGTAGAAGCTGATGATCCGGGCGGGCCGGGCATGAGATAGCCCGGCCCGGCCAGCAACGCAAAAGCAGGATGAGGGTGGGGATGGATGTGGGTCGGGACGGGAAGGAACGAGTCTCTTGGAGTAGCAGGGAAGTTCCACGACCCCGACCCCGACTCAGAGCCCCCTGAGCTCGAGCTGGCGGGGCTGTTTCCCCGTGGATGACCGGCGAGATTCCCATTCCCAGTCTGTTGAAACTTCAGCGCTGTCGACGAGGAGGCCGCTGGGGGAAGGTCGGGGCGCAGCAGAGGGAGGGGAGGAACCACAGATAATCAATCAGACAGATGTGCAGGGAAGGGTGTTTTGGACGGGCGTGATGGGGTGTCTTACTATGAGAAAGGTGTCGAGCGGCCTTATCTCCACCCGAGCGAGCCGAAACAACAGACGCCCTTCTATCATCTGTGGATGCGCCGGAGCTAGAGAATACGGATGCGGATGCAGAGGAGGCGGAGGAGAAGGGATGGATGACGGAGGCGTGGAGTTGGTGGCGGGTGCGGATGAGGGTCTGGGCCGGTGAGATGGTGCGGAGCGGGTCGCGGAGGGAGCTGCAGGACTTCTTCTTGAGCTTCGAGAGCGGCACCTCGTCTTCATCCTCGTCCTCATCCCTGACAGGCTTAGCGGAAGCGGGCTTGGGATCGTCGTCGTCGTCGGAGTGCCATTGGTCGAGGTGGCGCGGATCCTGGCCCTGGCTCTTCTTCGGCGTCGTCGTCGTCGTCGTAGTCGAGCGGAGCCTAGCAGGATATTGATGGTGGGGTTGTTGGTGACGGAGGACGACGGGGACGGAGCGGATGCTAGCGTTGCTCGAGGATGCGCGCGGGTTGTTGTAGAGGCCTGCAGGAGCGCCAGTGGAGGCGCGGTTGAGGGTGGCGGAGATCCTTGGGCCGGCGTAGGATTGCCTGGAGGGCGACTGTTCCGAGCTTATCGATCGGACGGGCATCCGGGAGCCGTAGAACGCCGGGCGGGGAGGCATGAGGATGTCGTGTTCAGCATACAGCCCGCTGTTGGCCGGGAATCCGGCGGGGGATGGAGGGATGGGCGAGGCGGCGTGGCGGTCGGGGATCTGGCTGATGAGCGAGGGCGCGCCGGACCGTTGCTGGTGGGGTCTGTTGAAGTTCTTGACGGGGCTGGAGGAGGGCGGGTGGCCGTAATCGGAGACGGCTTTCGCAGGGGACGACTTGAACCGGGCATGTTGAGTGATGGGTTGTTGTGGTTGCTGTTGGGAGGGGGGGTCGGGGTGGATGAGGTTGGGGATGGCTGCGATGTCGGAGAAGGAGCTGGAGATGCTGGCGCGCGAGTTCCGGGCTGCTCGGGCCTCGTGGAATGCGGCGGCGCTGATCTTGGAGGAGGGGCTGGAGGGCCGACTGATGGAGGTGATCGAGGCTGGTGACGATCCGCGTCCCTTCTCGCCATTTACCATGCTTTGCTACCCGTAGGGTTGGATCCACTTGAACAGCCGGTTGTTGGACGCATCTGTATTTGCCGCGGCGGGCGTGAGCGTTGGTGTGGTGTTTGCAAGGGTAGTGGGTGACGCGCTGACAAGGGTCATGATTGGTGTGGCACTGGGCGTGGCGTTGGCAAGGATAAGGTGTGCGCGGCGCCAAGACAGCTACCGAGTCACAGTCTCACAGGCGAAGGGGTGCAGCTTGAATATTTAAGGAGGGGTGGGTTGGTGTCCATTGTCCTCCCAGGGGTTCCGGTTTCGTCCTACCCCCTCCCTGGGAGCCCACTAATCACTTGATTAGGGCCTTCCTGGACTACTCTAACAACCGGCCCACTTTTGCTCGTTGCTGCGGCACAGCTGGAGGGTCATCTATAGGGCCTTTGGGCCTTTGGGGATTTTCAACTTGTGTGCACTATTTTTTTGTGATTTTCTAAATAAAACACCCCAAAACTTAGATCCAGAGGTCTAGGATTTTGTGGATTTAAGGAAGTGGGATAATCAAAACAGAATTGTCTGGGGACAGACAATAAGTTGGGGGAGGATGTGGTATGCTTTATGGTTACCCATCTAGCCCATTTCAAAAATTCCCTTTTTCTCATATGTACATTCTCAAATCAACCAATACGGCGACACCATTGGATTCTACGGCCAAAACTACACAGGACACCATGGACAACACATCTTACACCCCTCTGGATCACAAGTTACAACCCCTTCAAGACACCATCATTCAGTTTCACACACACAAACACCATACTCAGGTCATGTAATCCGTTACATGAACCACACTTACCCAGGACATGTAATCCGTTACATGGACCACCCTGACAGCTTGTCTAAACCTTTACATATACTTTACCTCATCAGCTGCACTCATTTCATTGTGCTATGCACATGTCATGCAGTGTCATGCAGTGTTATGCATACTTGATGCAGGCTTATGCAGTCTTATGCAGGTGCATGCAGACTAGTGTAATAGGGGCTGCAGTCTGACAGTTGACAGATGACATCATGCGGGTGTCAAGATAGCAAAAACCCCTCATGCAGCTTGCAGATGACATCAGTTGACAGGCAAGGCCAGCTAAAATACCTCACCTCCTATTTCTCACTAGCTAAATTCTCTCATATGACATCATGACCTCATGTGACCTGTCAACCACCAGCCAAAATACCTCATTGTAGCTTTCAGGGCAGCTAAAACCCCTCATTCTCTTGTTCTCCTGGAGCTAAAATGTCTCACTCTTTTCTATTTAAGGAGGCTCTCCTCCCCCCAGTTGTAATTTTCTCTCAGCAAACTACTTGCACTCAGCTTACCCCATAACAGTACAATACTTGCTCACTCTACAGTATTAGCCCCACTCTATATTTTGGTTTTACACCCTTACATACAAATTACAACCTCATTACAACACTTACACATCAGCTACATTACCATAACCCTTAAGCCACCTGCTCCAAGTAGGCTATCTTTTGATACACCTCCACTATCACTACATAAACCTTCCAATTGTAGATTGGGGGGCTTGTTTTAGTGTCTAGTGACCCAGGAAAGGCAGAGGTAACCTCATTCATCCCTTTCCGCACTCAGCAAAAGGTTCTCAGGAACGCTTTTGAGCTTTACATCGGTCTGTACCGGTCATCAAGGGGACTCACACCTCTCGATGACCGGTCTGTACCGGTCATCAAGAGGTGGAAGTCCCCTTGATGACCGGTTAGTGCCGGTCATCGAGGGGAGGTGTTACTCCTCTTGATGACCGGTGTGGAACTACTCAAATGGGAGAATAGAGCTGGGAAGGGAAATGTATAACTACACTAGTACTAATGTAAGCTATGCCAAGGATGCTGATATAAGAGCTGCCTTCCTGACTAATACTACTGGGGATGAGTGTAACACTAAGAAAAAGAAGAAAGGTGTGGCTTTTCTACTATAATCTTAGACTGACTAATACTATGAGCTGACTACTTGTACCTGTAGGGTATGAGGAGGAGTGGAGGAGTAGTGGGGGGCAAAGATGAAAGGTGATGTGCAAATGTGAATGATATATGCAGGGGGATATATTTCTGGTATGTATGAAAGTGTATAAGATGTGTGAATGGCAATGTTATCTAATGGTGTGGTGAAATATGTACTGATGAAGGTGTATCTAATGGTGTGGTGAAAAGGTCATACAGGGTGTATGGAGTAGAAAATCAATGTGGGGATACAACATATAGAGGGGAGTATATATGTGAGGAAATACAACAAGGGGAAATCATGATGAGCACAATGTAACAAGGTCTGAAGATGAGCAATGATGAAATGTAATGATGAAGTGAAGTAATGATGAGCACTATGTAATGTAATGATGAGCACTATGTAATGTAATGATGAAGTGATGTAATGATGAGCACTATTTAATGTGTAATATATGTAGCTATGGTGATGATGACTGGAATATGTAATGTAGATGAAATGTGAGAAGCAGGAAAATACCAATGAAACTGTATATGCTAATAACTTCTGATCCAAAGGGAATTTCAGGGTGGTATGAGTGAGTGACTAGGGGTAAAATGAGGTGTAGAATCTGAATCTGGAATAATAATGATGGATATGTGAGGGATATGTATGATATGAGAATGGTGATATGAGTGGGAACAGGGTTACCACACCGGTCTGTACCAGTCATTGAGAGGTGGAAGTCCCCTTGATGACCGGTCTGTTCCGGTCATCAAGAGGTGGAAGTCCCCTCGATGACCAGTCTGTACCGTTCATCGAGAGGAGTAATTCCCCCCGATGACTGGTCTGTACGGGCCATTGAGTGGAGTACATCTGCCCTCAATGACCGGTCTGTGCCGGTCATCAAGAGGAATAACACCTCCCCTGATTGGTACAGACCGGTCATCAGGAGGAGGTGTTACTCCTCTCTCCCCTTGATGACCAATCTGTCCAGGTCATCGAGAGGAGTAAAACCTCCCCTCAATGACCAGTCTGTGCCGGTCATCAAGGGGACTTCCACCTCTTGATGACCGGTACAGACCGGTCATCGAGAGGAGTAACACCTCCCCTCAATGACCGGCACTGACTGGTCATCAAGGGGACTTCCACCTCTTGATGACCGGTACAGACCGGTCATCAAGGGTAGGTGTGACTCCTGTGTGTCACACCAACATACACCCGTACGTTTGTGTGACAACAGGGATCACCGGGGGGCACTACGGCACATCATGCCCCCTCAGAACACTCCAATCAATGGCCAACCACTGGGTGGAGTACACACTCTGCTTGATGACTAGCAATCAAGCGGAGTATGTATCCCACCCAATGACAGGCCATCAACTGGGGTGTGTACTCCACAAATGATGACCAGCCATTGAGTCCTGCGCAGGCCACTCAATGACCAGCCATTGAGCGGCATACTGGGGTTTAATGCCACTCAATGGCTATCAAGTGGAGTACATGTGTACCCCACTCAATGACCAAGTGCTTCCCCCTCAATGACCGGTACAGACTGGTCATTGAGACCAATTCAAATCAGAAGATTCAGAAACAAAAGAAGCCAAAAATTTAATTCAAAAATGAATTCAATCACTCTATTTTTAGAATAGAAAGAAGTATGAAGAGGAAAAAAATAGTAACACAACTTGGGAAGACAGAAATTCCCAAATTCCAGACCAATCAACAGTAGTTTAGAATCAAATATTTGGATCAATGTTGATTGTAAATCAAAATGTTACTTTTTTATTTATTTAAAAATCTTTCTTGAACCAGGGAGACAAAAATGGTGCAGTAAACAAGAAAAAATGTGAACAAAATGTGATCCTTCCAGAAAGACAGTTCTTTTATAAAATTGGCATCTAATTCACTACACAACAACTTAAGGATTCCAAATTTACGCCTTCAGTATCTTGAAAATCGTGATTTCTCATTCTCAATTGAATTGATCCACATTCTCCTTCAGAAAGCTCCATGTGCAGTGGAAGTTGGAATTCAGGGTGATTCAACATGCCCCAATTCACTCGTGCATGGCTTGCCCTTAAATCCCTACCAAAAAACAGAAAATTTGGAAAATTTACTTCAGGGAGCCAGTTACAGAGCACAAATACAATTCACCACTATATTCCAAGGTGGCTACGCCACCAGTTTCCAAGGGTGTAATTTTATACATTGTCATTTCAACAATCAGCCAGCCAATGGGACAGCCACTCCACCTCATATCCAAGGCTGATTTCTGCCAATAAATTAGAAGAGGAATCTCACATCCCAGATAATTTCAAATGGGTTGAATAGGGGATTGGAAATACACAAATTCACAACTTCTACATCATTCTCAAATAACTACTCTTTGGAACTTAACTATTGAAATTTTCAAATGGTCTGCTTCAATTTGAACATGGGCTCAGCCACTACCAGCCAGATAATAAAAGATACTATCTTGAAAAATCATCACCATTCAACAACCCCATTCCGCCAGACACAATCAAAGGAAAAATTGGAATTTTAAATCAACTTTCACGTAAACTCCCTCTTCTACCTAACATACAAATCAATCACAACCAGATTTTTGAGTCTTAGATAAATTATTTCCTCAAATCCAAGTGAACATCATGACTTATACGGTTCTTCTTCTTATAGGTTTGCAGAGACAAGTCATGCCCTATGTTGATTCAAACCAACGGTGGGCCAGCTACGCTAACTGTAGCGTTAGCGTGGCGTAGCGTAGCGGAATTCCGGTAAATTTTAGCGTAGCGTTAGCGGAATTGCGCCTTCTCTGCGCTAACGCTACGCGCAAATGGTGCGCAGCTAATTTAGCTGTTAGCGTAGCGTTAGCGCAGATGTGCGCAATTGCGCTAACGCTACACACGCAGGGCGCAAAAGAGCGCGCGCTACGGTGCGCCACAGTTCTTTTAGCTGAAAAAAGGCCTTTTTTTCCGCTAAAAGCGCTGTAGCGCAGCGTAGTGCCTGTAGCGGCGCGCTAACACTAACAAAAAATTGGCGCGCTGTTAGCGCCGCTGAAACGTAGCGCAGCGTAGCGGCGCTAACAGCGCGCTAACGCTACTCAAAATGGGCGGGCGCTTTTTGCTGATACGCTAACGCTAAGTGGCCCTGTAGCGTAGTGTAGTGTAGCAGCCCACTGTTGTTCAAACCTTGAAAATCTCACAAATGCTGAACTAGATCACTTCTGGCAGGTTGCTTTTTGAAAATGAATCACAGCTCGTTTCCTTGCATGGATTTTGGTGCCAAGTTGTCAGTCGCCTTATTATCATCCTTGTAACATTTTGCCCAATTAGATCTAAGCCTTGTGATATTTTTGCTATGATCTGTTCACGTAACAGCTGACCTTAAAGAATCAGGCATTCACCTTGCAAGCAAAAAATATCATGGGGATACCTTGTTAACCAAGGTGATCTTTTGTTCTTCTTGAATTCCCTTGAGTAATAAAGCATGCTGAATGTTTGCAACCTGATGGTAATCTTTTTGCTTGCACCTCTTTCATTTTTTCTTTCTACCAAGATCCTGAAAAACCGTGCAATCTTTGGTGTTGTTTTGAAAAGGCTCCTTCACATGTTCAATTTCTCAAGGTTTGGATTTTGGCCAAAAAAAACTACAGTTGAGGCTCTAAAAATTCTTGCAGAGCTGATTGCTTGCAGGCCATTGACTCAATATTTCAAGCAGACCCAATATAGCATCTGCCGGTGGGAAAACTGGCATGGAAAATCATGCGCATTCAATTGATAGCAAATATTTCAAAAAACTACTCCGCACATCATTTGTGAAACAATCAAAGATATGATGATTCAATATAAAATCAGCCCAGAGAGAAACAGAATTTTGAGTAAGAATAACATGATAAGATTGAAATTGATAGCCAAGATTATCCACTTAACATGTCAAGCAGAACCAACCTGGGGAATGCATACTGGAAAACTGAAATGGAGAGTAATGAAGATTTAATCCAAAAGAACTGTTAGAGAGGAATTTAATTTTAGATAAGACACGCCAAAAATTCACTGGTAAATATTTAATACATCCAAATGTTTCAAATTTACTACCAAATCTTTGTGTTCAGAATTGAATTTATTTTAGAAAACATATCCATCAGGAATTTTGCTGAAGAGTTTTTTATTGGATCCTCTTTTCCAAGATCATATATCAAGTTGATCTACATGCTTGATGTATTTATTATGGAATTAAGGAACACACCGCTGTGCTGTGCTCCCAATCAGGAAATGATCACCGGCACCCCATACACCACCTTTACCAGGCTCAGCACCATCAGCGGGTAGATGTCCAAACACCAGGTCTGTATCACCAGGGACCAACACCCTCAAATGAACCAACGCAACAAAACTTTGTTTTAATTGCAAACCAAGTGCCACACAACAAACACAATGGAACCACATAAACAATTAACCAAAATCTATGCTCCACCGCATCAAGCAAGCCTTGAAATGCCATCCTTGATAATGTCCAAATTCACAACACTCACTGTCTCCTTAGTAGGGTTCCGCCAGGAAATTTAAAAGGTAAAAGAAATCATTGAATAATTAAAATTGCATGCAAGTGCTGAGAAAGCTCCCCTGGTATAAACCCATGATTAATCAAAATATATTATATAGTTTCAATAGAAGAAACCATTGTTTCTGCCAAGCAGTTGACAATTCATTGCAGTGTGGTTGTACATATGTTTTTAAAGAGTTAAAGTAATATATACAGTCAAGTTGCAGTTGGTATCAATATGATATCAGACCCTTTCCAACATGACTTCATAAACATTCAGCATAACTTCAGCAAAAATTCAGCACAAAATTACACATCACTTGGAGCCAAGTCCTTAAAGAGCTTTTAAAGGGTTCCTAAAGAGAGGGGTGATGGCACTTGCACGCAAGTGCTGAGCAAACATCCGTGGTGTCCTGGGCACACACTGCAAAAGGGTCTGCATCAGTTAAAACCCCCTGAGGCTGCGGTGAGGTCGACCAGGGGAAACCAATATAATATTGGTCTCCCAGACCAATATTATATTGGTAGGTCCCACTGATACATTAAAACAAAGGGATAATGTGTTGGTAGACCTCACCATTATAAATTTGATCTGGGGGATTGATCTCACATTGGATGTGTTGCAATGATGAATCTGGAACAGCAGAAGTGATGAAGATTTTTGTGGAAGGATTATCATTGCATCAGAGAGAGAAACAAAGAAGAAAAGAGAAAGAGACACTCACCTGGAACAGCAGAAGTGATGAAGATGTTTGTGGAAGGATGAGGAAAGGTCCTTCCACGTCTATTGCTCCAGGTGACTAAAAAGCTGTGATATGTACAAGAAAGGTTTGAAGCAGAAACACTTGAGTAAAAAGAAACACATGACTCCACAACCTCAACAGGATGCACCCGGTTGACCTTATTGCAGGGGGTTGTCACTAGAGATAGCCCCAGTGGACCAGGTTACCAGGTCATTTTTTGCCAAAAAACAGGCACCTGGCACTCCACACGGAACCACCTGACAGGGTACCGGCGGTACCACAGGTACCTTCCAGATTTTTGGTCTCCTGCTCAAGGATAGGTTGAGAGGACACCATTGAAGGACCAGTGATTGAGAGGGTACATGCCTCTTGATGACCGGTCATTGAGAGGTTGGTTCATCAAGAGCATAACCCTCTCAATGACCAGAACAGGCTGGTCATCAAGAGGGATGTATCCAAAACTCTCAATGCCCTCTCAATGACGGGTCTGTGGTAATCAAGAGGGTGGTGCACAGAGAGCATTGCCCTCTTGATGACCGGAGCAGACTAGTCATTGAGGTACACTGGGAACCTCTGGCAGGGCGGGTGCACTGGCGGTACACCCAGGTGTCATCAGTTTTTTTTCCCTAAAGCAGGCAGCTGGTACCTCTGGGCCAGGGAATAGCAAATTGAATTGAATTGATTTGAGTATTTGTATTTGAATAATGCCTGGGCAAATTTAAGCTCGGATATTCAAAAAATTCAAATAATGGCTCAAAGGGGCGCGGAGAGGGCCAATGCAAGATTCTCTGGGGCCCAAAGGTCCCAGATGAGTTTGCACAGGCCCTCTACTAGCCCCTTTGGTGCAACACAAAAAGAAATCTGCCTCTGGCACTTTGAAAAGTGTGTCTGCCACTACAAAAAGTGCGTCTGCCACTATGAAAAGTGCGTCTGCCACTTTGAAAAGTGTGTCTGCCACTTTGAAAAGTGTGTCTGCCACTATTAAAAGTGAGTCCGCCACTATCAAAAGTGCATCTGGCACTATGAAAAGTGTTTCTGGTACTATGAAAAGTGCATCCGGTGTGGTAGACGGAAAAGTGAAAAATCAAACGTTTTTTCTCATACATATATTTACTCACCCTAGGCCTCAAGATACCACCAAATGGACCTTAGAAATGGATTCTACGGCCAATTTTACCCCTAGTCACCACTGGAAGCGTCACTGGAACCCCGCTGGATTGGAAGTTACACCCTCTTGGACCCTCATGGACACGGCCAGCCCCAGTCATCAACCTGTCACACCCCTCAAGTCACCTTTCCCAAGTATATACATACTCAGCCCCAGCCAAACACATACTCTTTTCTATCCCTCTTAAATCCACTGCATATGCAGGGGACCAACCCCATTTCCTCTGTATTTGACATTTCCCCGCTTTGTTTATGCACTCCTTGCATAGTATGACCTCCTCTTTCATTTCTCACCCCACTTTTTCCTGTATTTAGTATCTTCTGACACCACTTGTATGCAGCCCACCAGCTAAAATCCCTCATCCAGGGTCCCCCTTGTAGCTAAAATCCCTCACATTTGTCTATATAAGGAGCTCTCTCCTCCCCCCAGTTGTTTTTCCCTCAGTTCAGTACCCACCAGTTATACAGATATCACCCATTAGCCATTGTCATCACCCTTGCACTTTTGTAACATACCATATCATCCCTCTTATCTGCAATAACCACTGAGCTCACCCTCATATTCTCATACTCTCATATCTCCTGGTTGCATATCACGCACCTGTCACAATTTACCCGGTTCTTGGTTCAACTCCCGACTGAGACATATACCCTTCTCAGTCCAGACACTCCTCTAAACTTTTTATATCACCCTCTTGAGGACCTGTGCTCAACCCCCACCGGAAACATCAAGTCAACTTTCACCCTTTCCATCATCATACACCCTCTCAAATCTCACATACCTGTCATCAAACAACTTCATCTGGAACTAGACCAGACTTATCACTTGATTAAAACTTGCCAAGCGCAGCTTGGTGGGTCTTGTTATCTGATAGTATAGAAGGGCAGAGTTTGCACCTCCATCATCCCCTTCTCCATTCAGCAAAAGGGTTTCACAACCACTTTTGAGTCTTACACCGGCACTATAAAAAGTGCATCCGGCACTATGAAAAGTGCATCCAGCACTATGAAAAGTGCATCCAGCACCATGAAAAGTGCATCCGGTACTATGAAAAGTGCATCCGGCACTATGAAAAGTGCATCTGGCACTATGAAAAGTGTGTCTGCCACTATCAAGATTCAAAAGTGCATCTGGCACTCTGAATAGTCTGCCCGCCATTATGAGACATGCCTCCGGTAATATGATAAGCGCCTTTGGCAACATGATGTTTTTGACGGATGACTCCCTCAAAATTATGTGGCCCAGAAATGGGCCAAACTGAGTCAAAAACACAAAGAATGTAATTTTTTGGTGTTTTTAATGTATTTTGGAAGTTTTTCCGTTGAATATCTCCAAATACTCAAATATTCAACAAATCAGTATTCAAGGGGCCCAAAAAACGCGTCAAATACCACTGTGCTATGCCCTGCTCTGGGCGGGTGCGCCAGCGCGCCAAGGGGTACCAGGTACCCCCAAACAGCTACTGCAAGACCATCTCTATATGAGTGTAGTGGGTGCCTGTTGAAAGTGAATGATATTGTATAAGGGCATTAATGAACGTACCCGGTAATCTCACTAAATGTACCTGGTTTTTGCGTACCCCCTTTTCCAAGTATGTACCTGGGTTTTTCCACAAAACAAATGATATCAAAATTCATCTAAAATTATGAAAATAATTATCATGCAATCAGAATTGCAAAAAACTCAATTTTCAATTGATTAATTAATGTACCCGGTTTTTTGCATACCCGCTTTTCTGGGGTACATACTAACAACACTGGGTTGATAAAATTCAATACGATATTAGGCCAAATTGTGTATTTAATTGATCCCCGTTACCTATTTGGACCGTTACCGTTAGCAGTAACAAGTTTTTTTGCGCGCTGCGCGTATCAAAACGCTATCTGCGTTACCATACCGTTATGGTAACGCAGATAACGTGGTAACAGCAGTATTAGAGCCAAAAAAAGGCTAAAAGAGCCAAAAAAATCTCGATAGCACGGCAATATTGACTTCATATCAGTGGCAATATTGTAACGGCTTGAAAAAAAATCCAAAATTCAAACTGAATATCAGTAACGCGCTGCCGTTACTGGAAACAGTAACAATAACGCACCAAAAATTGATACAATATCAATACGTTACCGTTACTGGTATCTTATTGACCCAGTGTTGATACTAATGGAATAACTTTTTTGTTACATTGCCCAGACGCACAAAAAATTCAGGGCACTCATAATTGTGGATATTCTTCATTCCCTGAAATTTTTAGGATTCTCAGGGAGTGTGCGGCGGGCTTAGTAGGAAAATTCTTGCTAGCTGAATTAATTTTTTATTACATTTGTAAACAGTATAAAACTTTCAGGGATCTTTAAACTCTGTATTGTCTCTGTGCCCTGAAAGTTTGAGCAATGGTGTGGCATAAAAAGATGGGATATGAGGGGTTTGTGGCAGTCTTAATAGAAAAAATCTGTCTAATTGGATAGTTTTTTTGTTAAATTTCACAGAAGTCTCACTGCAAGAAGAACTCTAGAAACTGCTTGCAGTTGAAATGGAAGAGCTCAAGGCAAGCTGTGCCTCATGCAAGAATCAAGCACTGGTTGATTCCATGCCCATTGCCTAATTTATGCAAGAGTGAGTGTAAGGGACAAAATGTTAGAATGCTTATATCTCATTTATGCTTCTACTATAGTATGTCAGCTTGGTCTTGTATTTAGTGTTGTCTCAGCTCAGATCCTTGAGTCTTTTCCTCACTGAATACAAACCACCTTTATCTCTGTGTCCAGTCCAACTGTCACAAGACAGTCCGGTATCTTCAGTCCTGCGACCCCTGTGCCCCTCAACAGGTTATGACCCCTTGTTGCTCTAGCTCCACCCTTCCACATTGACAACTGCCAACTCGGACTTGGAAATCTTGAGCAACACATCTTTATTCCATTTTTCTTTTTCTGCTCTCAAGATCAACACCCGCTAGGAACACAATGCCTTATTGCGTAACGCAAACCCCCTCGTTTTCCCAACTGGACGGCAACTCCGTTACCTTGCTGGCTTGGCGATCCAGACTCGAGGATGTGCTAGCTATTCAGGGGGTGCTCGACATCGTCCATGGCAAGGTCCCTCGCCCACGAGAACAACCGTCTGATGCGAAACAGACTGTTTGCATGGAAAAAGGATACAATCCAGAAGAATTCCGGACTGATTGGGATACGCTATCTGATGTAGCTTGCTCGACCATCAAGCTTACCCTCTTGGTCAATCTATCTATTTGGTAAAAAGACCTTAAGCCCGCGAGCAAACTCTTTGATACCATCTGCGAAGCGTATGAAAAGAACACTCGCGCTCGCCGGCTCATGCTTGAGGATGCGTTTTGGATGGCTTGACACGACCCTAACGTTCTGATTGCGAAATGGATAGCTAAAATTTGCAATGCAGCTACTGATCTTGCCAGCGAGAAGCTCACCCCTAACAACCAACAGATCTGTGATAGACTTCTCAGAGGGCTTGATGACGCCTGGAAACCTATCCGCGTCCATCTTGTTTACTCTTCGGTCAAAGTATCTCTTGACGACGCTATTGGGGCTCTGGAGTTGCATGAAGTATCAACTCAAGTATCAACGGACCATTTTGACCCCTCCGCTTCCGCTGCAAAGACTAAAACAAAACTTGGGTGCTACAACTGTGGCCAGAAGGGCCACCACTCTTCCCATTGCCCAAATCCGTTGATCAAGAAGAAGATGATGACACGAGCAAATTCCACGGAAGCTTGGGCTGGTTCAGTCTCTTTCACAACTCTCAGTAACTACGAGTCAGAAGACGAAGAAAACGAAGACGTCCAGGATAACGACGACAAAGACAATTGCGACATTGTTTGGGGCTAAGAAGGACGGCTTCCGGACAAAACTTCTATTCGTGATGAGCACGACTCCAGTGCAAGTCAATGGTCAATTCTTTGAGCGCGTTTGTTTTTTTTGGATACTCATTCACTGTCGTGGTGTTTCCCTGTCCCTTACAACCTCTGGATCTCTGACCTGATTTAATTTCAAATTTCTGTCCACCATCTGAGATATTTTTTACATCACTATAAGCAACTAATTAGTGATAGATTTTTTTTATCTCTCTTATTCCTTACAACTATAGTCTTCAGCAAGGGGGTGTGTTAGAATGCTTATATCTCATTTATGCTTCTACTATATTATGTCAGCTTGGTCTTGTATTTAGTGTTGTCTCAGCTCAGATCCTTGAGTCTTTTCCTCACTGAATAAAAACCACCTTTATCTCTGTGTCCAGTCCAACTGTCACAAGACAGTCCGGTATCTTCAGTCCTGCGACCCCTGTGCCCCTCAACACAAAAAACTGAGTACAGGAGTTGATACCTGTGCAAATTCCCCTTTCATGTGAAAATTCCCCTTTCATGTGCACATACCCCTCTCATGTGCACATATACTTTTTGTATGCATTCACCCCTTTCAAAATGTGTACATAGCTCTTTCTGTGCACATACCCCTTTCATGTGTGTATATCCCTTTCATGTGCATGTATCCCTTTCACAATGTGTACATACCCCTTTCATCATGTGTCCATGACCCTTTCATTTTTAAATTTCCCCTTTGAGTGTTTACATCCCTTTTAATACCCCTTTCATCATTCAGGTTTACATACCCCTTTGATGTTTACATATCCCTTTCATGTGCAAATACCCCTTTCATCATGTGTACATATCCCTTTTATGTGGTAATACACCTTCTCACATTTGCCTTTCATGCATACATATTTCTTTCATCTATGCATATTCCTTTCATGTGTACATACCCTTTTTATGGTATTCTGGCTGGATTCAATGGTGCATGGAGTGTTCAATAAAAGAAAATAAAAGAGTGCTCAGGGGGATGCTCATTTGCCTCAGCCTACTGCATGAGCACTACAGCATGTTCAACATTGAGATTCTGAACAAGGTACACACTCAAGTGCACCAGCACGGAATTTGGGTGCTTGACCCCAGCTTGAGCTGGGGCTTGATTGTAGCTTGCTTCATCTCAACTGCAAGCCTAACTTAACACAAGTCCCCCCTAGTGGGAGCGCTGTGGCTGGCGGCGAAGCCGCCCCTCCCACAGGGAGGGACTTGTGCATTATCCCAAATTTTACGCGGGAGCAGAAAGTTCATTTGGCTGAGAGGTTTTTAAAATTTTTATAGCTCCTCCCCCAGCCTCTCCACCAATATGCCCTATCTGTACCCTATGCTACTTTTCTTTCTCTACAATTTGGTCTACTCAGATTTTTTCTATCTCAATCTGTTGACCTTTTCAAAAGATCAAAAATGCACAAGTCTTCCAAATGAGGCTCCACTTGTTTGGGACTCCAAGAGTTGTTTTTCTGGCTACAAGATAGATAAGTGGCTCAAATTCCTTGCAAGAACAGAACCTACAGCTCTGTGTATTCAGTTTTTCTATATTAGTTGGTATTTTTAGTGTAGCAGATCCTTTCTGCTCCTGATTAAATCAAGACATAACTCATAAGCCTCTCCTGCGGAGAACCCTCCGGGCGGGGTCCCCCGGACCCACCGCCCGAGAGGCTTTGTTAAGCTAGACTGCAAGCAGTTTCTAGATTTTTTCTTGCAGTGTCTGAAAACTTAATTGAACTTTCACATATTCATATTATACGTAAGCTGAAATTTTTAGCAATGTTATGGCTTCAGAACCTGAGATTTAAGGGATGTGCGGTAGTCAAAATACCTACTAGTGCACACCCCATAGAACTCATAGAAAAAAAAATCCTATTAAGACTGCTGCACACCCCTTATATCTCATGTTTTTATGCCACCCCATTGCTCAAAATTTTAGGGCACAGATAAAATACAGATTCTAAGGATCCCTGAAAGTTTTAGACTTTTTTAATATGTAACAAAAAAGTTATCCAGCTAGCAAGAATTTTCTTACTAAGCCCACTGCACACTCCCTGAAAGCCCCAAAAATTTCAGGGAATGCAGAATATCCACAATTATAAGTGCCCTGAAATTTTTGCGCGGCTGGCACATGTAAAAAAAAGTTATTCTATAGTATGTACTCCAGAAAAGGGGGTGTGCAAAAAATAATTAATAAATTAAAAATTAGTTTTTTTGAAGTTCTGATTGCATGATAATTATACGGACTTACTTCGCGCACTGCGAGAAACTCTTTGCGCACTGTGGGGGTCGTCGTCTCGACGCCCCGCCCCCAGTGCGCGCTTTCGCCACGGCTCTTTGTGCACTGTGAATTCCCCCCAAAAAACAGCTTGCATTTCTTGAGATATTTTTTGATGAATCAATAGAATGACTTCTTATGATCCCCCTAAAAAATAATCAAGTCATTTAGGGGTCTCCTTGAGCCTAGAGAAAATTGACATGAAAAAATCATATTTTAACGCGGCAGGGACCTGTAATACCGCTTCCTGTGCCCCAGTAGCCCCAAAAATTTCACAGTATCATGGTACATGTGCAAATTCATGACCTGATAATTTTCAGAATTTTCACCAGCTTTCCTGTAGCCCAAATAGGTATTGCGTTTATTATTTTGCGTATATGTATAACTTTTTTTGTTACACACACCAAAGGCACAAAATTTTGAAAGCACAGAGAAATATGCTTCAAATTAATTCCCTGAAATTCCTAGCAATAGTGTGTCATTATAAAATGAGATATAAGGGGTGCGCAACAGGCTTAGTGGGAAAATTACTGCTAACTGTATAGCTTTTTTGTTACACACCCAAACAGTCCCAAAATTTCAGAAATGTTTTCATTGTGGATATTCTCCGCGCCATAAATTTCTTAGTAATAGTGTGTCATGATAACATGAGATATAAGGGGTGCGCGGCGGGCTTAGTATGAAAATGGCGGCTACATGTATAGATTTTTTGTTACACGCTGAAACAGTCTGAAATTTTCAGGAATATTTCAATTTTGCATATTCTCCGCGCCATAAAGCTCTTAGCAATAGTGTGTCATTAAAACATGAGATAAGTTAGCAGTCATTTTCCAACTAAGCACGCCGCACTACATCTCATGTTATCATGACACACTATTGCCAATAAATTTATGGCGCGGAGAATATCCACAATGAAAAAATTTCTGAAATTTTGGGACTGTTTGGGTGTGTAACAAAAAAGCTATACAGTTAGCAGTAATTTTCCTACTAAGCCTGCCGCGCACCCCTTATATCTCTGGGAAAAATTCTGAAAATTATCAGGTCATGAATTTGCACATGTGCCATGATACTGTGAAATGTTTGGGGTTACTGGGGCACAGGAAGCGATATTACAGGTCCCTGCCGTGTTAAAATATGATTTTTTGATGTCAATTTTCTCTAGGCTCAAGGAGACCCCTAAATGACTTGATTATTTTTTAGGGGGATCATAAAAAGCCATTCTATTGATTCATCAA
This sequence comes from Puccinia triticina, assembly GCF_026914185.1. Classification (NCBI taxonomy): domain Eukaryota; kingdom Fungi; phylum Basidiomycota; class Pucciniomycetes; order Pucciniales; family Pucciniaceae; genus Puccinia; species Puccinia triticina. Next base: position 4,286,749 of record NC_070574.1, on the reverse strand, counting down.
AAAATATCTCAAGAAATGCAAGCCGTTTTTTTGGCGGAAAATGCAGTGCGCGAAGAGCCGTGGCAGAAGCGCGCACTGGGGGCTGGACGTCGAGACGACAACCCCCAAAGTGCGCAAAGAGTTTTCCGTAGTGCGCGAAGTAAGTCCGTGATTATATTCATCATCCTAGATGAATTTTGATACTACTCACATTGCGTAGAAATGAGTAGAAAAAAACTGGGTACATACGCGGAAAAGGGGGTACGCAAAAGCCAGGTACAGACGCGGAAAAACCGGGTACGTTTATTAACCCCCATTGTATAATTGTGTTATCAAAACAAATTAACACAAGTACTCCACTTTGAAGGGACATGACACATCCTGGGCGGGGGCAAAGCATCACTGTGAAAAAAAAAACTCAAGAAAAGTGCATGACCTCCAAAGGAAGGAATTGGGACTTATGTCCCCAAACTCAACTGAGAGATTTGGATCTTCCAAAAGTTTTTGCTAGGGATTTTGTGCCTTTCTACTTTTGAACCTGTTCCCAAAGGGCCCCACACATGCCATTTGGGCCATGAGACTTTTCTCACTCTTCCCAATCTGTTGCCACTACACATATTCCTGGAAGTCCAAGAATTGTCCGCCCATGACCTTCCAACCTTATGGTTTTTTGGGGTACTCTGGGCTGTATGGCCTGTGTGTATTGAACTGACTGTGGAAAACAGTATGCTCGTTCAATTCAATCCCACAGGAACTAAGCTCTCTGGTTAAGATGCCTCACTGCATGGATTATCCCCTCGGACATACCCGTCCAACAAGAGCTCGGACGGGCATGTCCGACCAGATGTCGGAAACTGGCGTCCGACGGGTGGTCGAACCCACCCGTCGGATCCTCCTGTCCGAGCAGAGCTTGACATTCCTGCTCGACGGGTTCTCGAGCAGCGAGGCGCGACCACTCGTCGGACTTGCCAGTTTGTGCTGCAGTCGGCGATTGTCGCTTGAGCAGTCCTCGGACCAGATTGTCGGACAGCCTTGCCAGAGTAGACGTCGGACAAGGCTGCCCAACCAGTTCCCATTGGTTGTTTTCTGCTGTTCGACAGGTCAGCTAGTCGGACAGAGCTGTCCGACAAGTGAGCTTGTCGGACAGGTTAGTCCGACCCTGACCCTCCCATGTCCGACAAGTCCAACTTGTCGGACATGTATGTCCGACAAGTCTGACTGGTTGGACATTTTGGGTTCGACAAGTCTGACTGGTTGGACATTTTAGGTTTGACAAGTCAGCAAAAACCTAAACCGCACCCTGAAAATCCCACTAATGAAAAAAAGGAACAATGTTTTGCAACATTTAACAACAAAATCTTGTGAACACATAAACCCATGTTCACAACAAGTCAACTGCCTTTTCTGGTATTTACAAGGTGGAAACTAACTGTAAACCACACTTTACAAGGTGTTAACAACCATTTACAAGGTGTAAACCACACCTCACAAGGTTTAACCCCAAGTTTACAAGGTGTAAACCATAGTTTACAAGGTGTAAACCATAGTTTACAAGGTGTAAACCATAGTTTACAAGGTGTAAACCATAGTTTACAATGTGTAAACCATAGTTTACAATGTGTAAACCATAGTTTACAATGTGTAAACCATAGTTTACAAGGTGTAAACCATAGTTTACAAGGTGTAAACCATAGTTTACAAGGCGTAAACCATAGTTTAGAAGGTGTAAGCCATAGTTTACAAGGTGTAAGCCATAGTTTACAAGGTATAAACCATAGTTTACAAGGTATAAACCATAGTTTACAAGGTATAAACCATAGTTTACAAGGTGTAAACCATAGTTTACAAGGTGTAAACCATAGTTTACAAGGTGTAAACCATAGTTTACAAGGTGTAAAGCATAGTTTACAAGGTGTAAACCATAGTTTACAAGGTGTAAACCATAGTTTACAAGGTGTAAACCATATTTTACAAGGTGTAAACCATAGTTTACAAGGTGTAAACCATAGTTTACAAGGTGTAAACCATAGTTTACAAGGTGTAAACCATAGTTTACAAGGTGTAAACCATAGTTTACAAGGTGTAAACCATAGTTTACAAGGTGTAAACCATAGTTCCCAATGTGCAAACCATAGTTTCCAAGGTGTAAACCACAGTTTACAAGATGTAAACCACCATTTACAAGGTGTAAACCACACTTTACAAGGTGAAAAACACAGTTTACAAGGTTTAACACATCATTCACAAGGTTTAAACCACAATTTACCCACAGTTTACAAGGTGTAAAATAATATTTAGAAGGTGTAAACACCAGTTTACAAGGTGTAAGCCACAGTTTACAAGGTGTAAGCCACAGTTTACAAGGTGTAAGCCACAGTTTACAAGGTGTAAGCCACAGTTTACAAGGTGTAAGCCACAGTTTACAAGGTGTAAGCCACAGTTTACAAGGTGTAAGCCACAGTTTACAAGGCATGAACCCCAGTTTACAAGGTTTAAAGCACAGTTTACAGGGTGCAAACCACCATGTACAAGGGGTAAACAATATTTTACAATGTGTAAACCACAATTTACAAGGTTTAAACAACACTTTAGAAGGCTTAAACTAGAGATGGCCAGTGGGTACCCGGCACCTGTTGAGGGGTACCGGCCACTGCCCTTTTACTCGTTTGTAGGTGCTGTGTATGCAATTTGGGCGGGAAAATCACCGGGTACCCGGGTACCAAACAGGCACCCGCCATTGTCAGCCGCATGAACGGTCATAGAGTGGGGTACACACCTCAATGACTGGCAATTGTTAAGCGGAGTACACAACACATCCCACGCAATGACCGGAGATTGAGTGGGGTGGTCACAATGGCCGGCCACCAAGCCAGGTGTGTACTCCGCTCGATGACCGGCCTACGTCCGCACTCAATGGCCAATCATTGGGTTGAGTGCGCATCCCACTCAATGGCCGTTCATTGAGTGGGATGTGTACCCCCCTTAATGTGCAATCATCGAGTGGGGTACCGCGGGTATCCGTTGGCGGGTGCAGTGTCCAAAATTGGAGAAATTCATACCAAGTACCCGCACCCGTCACAGATACCCTGACCCGTTTGGCCATCTCTAGTTTAAACCACAGTTTGCAAGGTGTAAACCACAGTTTACAAGGTGTAAACCACAGTTTACAAGGTGTAAACCACAGTTTACAAGGTGTAAACCACAGTTTACAAGGTGTAAACCACAGTTTACAAGGTGTAAACCACAGTTTACAAGGTGTAAACCACAGTTTACAAGGTGTAAACCACAGTCTACAAGGTGTAAACCACAGTTTACAAGGTGTAAACCACAGTTTACAAGGTGTAAACCACAGTTTACAAGGTGTAAACCACAGTTTACAAGGTGTAAACCTAAGTTTACAAGGTGTAAACCACAGTTTACAAGGTGTAAACCACAGTTTACAAGGTGTAAACCACAGTTTACAAGGTGTAAACCACAGTTTACAAGGTGTAAACCACAGTTTACAAGGTGTAAACCACAGTTTACATAGTGTAAACCACAGTTCACAAGTTGTAAACCCCAGTTTATAAGGTGTAAACCACAGTTTACAAGGTGTAAACCACAGTTTACAAGGTGTAAATCACAGTTTACAAGGTGTAAATCACAGTTTACAAGGTGTAAATCACAGTTTACAATGTGTAAACCACACTTTACAAGGTGAAAAACACAGTTTACAAGATTTAAACCAACATTTACAAGGTCAAAACCACAGTTTACAAGATGTAAACCACCATTTACAACGTTTAAATCACAATTTACAAGGTGCAAACCCCACTTTACACGGTGTAAACCACATCTCACAAGGTTGAAACCACAGTTTACAAGGTGTAAACTACCATTTACAAGGTTTAAACCACAGTTTCCAAGGTGTAAAGCACAGTTTACAAGGTCTAAAGCACAGTTTACATAGGTGTAGACCACAGTTTACAAGGTGTAAAACACAGTTTACAAGGTGTCAACCACAGTTAATTTTACAAGATGTAAAATCAGGTTTAGAAGGTGAACACCCTGGTTTGCAAGGTGAAAAAAACTGGTTTACAAGGTACAAAGTCTGGCTGATAAGGTGTCACAAGGTGCAAACCGCAGTTTACAACGTTTAAACCAAACTTCAAATTGAAACCACATTTTCCAAGGTGTTCATGTTGCATTGATTTTTTGGGGGGCTTAAATGATTGACTCTCAAAATTTGAATTTCCAGTGCCAGAGGGACTATTAACAGTTCCTAAGAACCATTAATAGTGCCAGAGGGACTATTAATAGTGCCAGAGGGACTATTAATAGTTCCGGAGGAACTATTAACAGTTCCTGAGGAACTATCAACAGTTCCGGAGGGACTATTAACAGTTCCGGAGGAACTATTAACAGTTCTGGAGGGACTGTAAACAGTTCTGGAGGGACTATTAACAGTTCTGGAGGAACTATTCACAGTTCTGGAGGGACTGTAAACAGTTCTGGAGGAACTATTAACAGTGCCAGAGGGACTATTAACAGTTCTGGAGGAACTATTAACAGTGCCAAAGGGACTATTAACAGTTCCAGAGGAACTATTAACAGTTCCGGAGGAGCTATTAACAGTTCCGGAGGGACTATTAACAGTTCCAGAGGAACTATTAACAGTTCCAGAGGAACTATCAACAGTTCCAGAGGAACTATTAACAGTTCCAGAGGAACTATTAACAGTTCCAGAGGAACTATTAACAGTTCCAGAGGAACTATTAACAGTTCCAGAGGAACTATTAACAGTTCCAGAGGAACTATTAACAGTTCCAGAGGAACTATTAACAGTTCCAGAGGAACTATTAACAGTTCCAGAGGAACTATTAACAGTTCCAGAGGAACTATTAACAGTTCCAGAGGAACTATTAACAGTTCCAGAGGAACTATTAACAGTTCCAGAGGAACTATTAACAGTTCCAGAGGAACTATTAACAGTTCCAGAGGAACTATTAACAGTTCCAGAGGAACTATTAACAGTTCCAGAGGAACTATTAACAGTTTCCTTGCCAACTTCGACGACTGCTTGAAGATCCCGCGCTGTTCCCCCCTTCCCCTCCGCTACAGCCATCATCATTTGGGGGAATAAGGCTGGGAAGACGCACGGAGAGACTGCTGATCTTTGGCTTGAAGTTGTTGTTCGGGATGCACTTGAACTCGTACAACAGGTTGATCATTGCTTTCAGGAAGTCTTGCAGGTTGTTGATGTCGAGTAAGGAGGAGAGCGACATCCCTAGGATGGCGAACTTGGTCGTCCTGTATGTGTGTGTATGGAAATCTTCAGGAGCAGATGGCAGGGCACGACTGGTGCAAGAGAGGGACAGACCTGGTGACCACGCGCTGGTGCTCGAACCATTTCTTGAGTTTGGGTCTGGAGAGGAGGATGGTATTGAACCAGTGGACCTTGCCCTTGTGGACATTCTTGAGATACACGAGGGTAGTGATGCGTTTGTGAGCGAGGGTGAGGAGGGACTCAACGGTGTTAGTGGTGGTGGTGGTTGAGGCCCCGGAGTTAGCGGCGGAGGACGATGAGTCGCGAATCGTCCAAGGTTCGCCCGCCCCTTGCCCTCCCAACGGGCTTGGGCCCGCCTCCTCGTTTCAGGATCACCGCCTCACGGGGCTCCGACACCTACAGCTATACCCCCGCCCTCGCGCCGGGCTTGGGTAACCTCACGACCAGCGCCTCCGCCTCAAGATGCCGAGGGCGCCCCTTGCTACGTTTCGTTTCTCCTTGCGTTGCTTCCATGATTGGGCCTTAGGCCCGTATACCTCACCGGTTACTTTTTTTCTTCTTGTCACGCCATGAGCCCCTCAGGGCTCTCCCGGAGGGTCCCGGAGGGAGCACCACCTTTCAGTTGTGTTCTCTGCGCTTTCACATCCATTTCACGTTCCTTTCGCACTCGTCCCGCTGTGCCTATAGTGCACCCCGCTATAGCAACAACACATCATCGCATTGATTGCAACACATCTCAGTTTAATTCATCACCGCCCTTTTGCCCTTTGCCAATGGTAAGCTTTCTCAATGTCATAATCATGCAAGATTTCAAGTTCTGACTTCCTTTTATTTTAGATCGCAGTACCAATCAATAAAATCTTTATTATCTTTTTAAACAAAAGATATATTTAAACAGTTACGGTAAAGTACCTTCTTTACATGACAAAGATCCTGTCAAAAGTCAAAGTTCTATTCATTTACTAATGATGAAATATTCTCTATCTTTATTTTCATCATGGTCTTATCAATCAACTGTATCAACGGCCTTTATCAGCTCATTCCGTTTATTCAAAGGAACGGTTGCTTGTCTCAATTTTACTTTGTCATAGCTGATCACTATCACTTTGGGTATAAAATCTTTATCTTGTTCTCTTATCATATATATTATCAGATACTTTTATTTATAGCAGAATGGCTCATAAGAAATAAACCTTTGGTTGTATCATTTCTTTCAGGTTTTTGCCAGAATGTCTCCAAATAAACCTGACCATGTCAATGATAATAAACCTGGGCTAATGTAAGCTTCCTCATTCATATCTAGGACATAATTTCTGTCTAAATAAACTAATCATTGTCTTTTTTTTTGTTTTGACCTATCATCAAGCCCCCAACAAATGGTCAGAAAAAGACAAAAGCAAAAATACAACAAGGAAAGAAAGCGGGCAAAAGGTGTTGAAGCTGCAAAATCTGTGACAGACAATTTGCACCCGGACACAAGCATCATGCGCCGTGGATACAACCCCGTCAGGCTCTATCTGCTTCCCAAACCAGTTGATTCGTCCTACAAAGAAATCAAAAAAACCCATCCAACACAAGCCGAGTATGAAGCCGCAGAGAAAAACATTGAAGAAAATTTCACAAAACTCAACTACGGCGAGATTTTGCTCCTAGAAAAAGGTGGTTTGAGGAAAATATACTTCCAGAATAATCCGATTCTTAACAGAAACAATGTTGAAAATGAGGATCAGGAATCTCCCAATGACAACATAGAAGGATCTCCGAATGATGACTGCAACAAAGAATCTAGCAATGATGATGCTGAAGGATCTACCAATGATGACGCTGAAGGATCTACTGATGATGACGCTGAAGGATCTACTGATGATGACTACAACGAAGAATATAGCTATGACAACAAGGGTGTTCAAAGTTGAAATCATAAAATTTTCAATGCATGAAATCATGAAATCATAAGACTTTCACGTGATGATTTCATTTGTACCATTCTAGAAATGTTGCTCTAATTTGAGTGCTTGGGTGCAACATATTTTTTCAGCTTAGAATTTTATGATTTTAAGGTGTTATGATTTTATGCAAGTCAACTTTGAACACCCTAAACATTGAAGGATCTAATAATGAAAACCATGAAGAATCTAGCAATGCCAACCGTGAAGAATCCAGTGATGTCAACTGTGAACAATCTAGCAATTTAAATACCAAAGAATCTAGCCCTGCTGTCAGTGAAACCAACAAAGATCCGTTTGATGAAGATCAATTCATTGCTTACACTGAATTCACCACCTCTGAGGATCTCTCTCAAGAGGACCTTGCCGATGTTCAATTTGTTGCTGCTTTTCTTCAGAAATCAAAGAAGTTTGTTGGGAAGGTACAAAGTGTTTGCAAAATTTTTCGTGGTTGGATGCTCTCTATAGGTTGGCGCAAGTCTCAAACCCCTGGCAAAACTGCAGGAATATTTCGCAACTTGAAAGAAATAATCAAGAACACCTGCGCATACCTTGATCATGTATTCAATGGAAAATTGGCTAGTGAAGCAATTCATTGATTATTCCACTCCATTGCAAATACTGCTGTTGTAGAGGCAAACAAGCAACTTTTGGATTTGAATATGCCAGCTTTCTCAGATCCAGACTTGAAACCAAAACCCAACAGAATTGACTTTGCAAACAACTTATCATTCACTTGAAATGAATTTTCCAACAGACCTCACATTGACTCTGACTCATTGAAAAAAGCCTTTTTACTTCTCTCAAACATCAACAAAAAAGACGGTTTGATTTGTCTGACTGCTCACCACAATGAAACTTTCACTGGACCATTTTTTGTTTTTCCAGATCACCAAGTTGCAATTGATTTGACAAAGCTAAATGGTATATGTCGGATTGTATTTGATGCAGGAAAGTTCAAGAACTGTACTCTGATTGCTTAGCCTTGTCATAAAACACAAACAGCATCCGGATTTTCATTACAAATAACCAAGTCTTGTGTAGACACATACCAGCGCATCTTCAGTGGCTATTACATAAATAAAACTCCTCCACCGGGTACAACATTTCATGTTTCCAACAACACTCATTTAATTGAAAAAATAGCTCAAGCCAGTTCATAATTGATTTTTAGTTTGGAGTTTTTTTTTCTCTTTTTATTCAATGAATGCCACTCTTTCCAAACATGAGTATCATTGATATTTTCCAATTGGTCTCTTTTTTCTGAAGTTCAATATTTCCAAAGACCTTGATCAATGGTGGGCCAGCTACCCTAACAGTAGCCTAGTGGAATTTCACTAACTTTTAGTGTAGCGTTAGTGGAATTGCACCATCCAGAGCAGCAATGGTTCCACTGCGCTACCGCTGAAAGTGGCAGGTCCCCCCTTCTTGCCTGACCCAAAAAAGGGGTAGTGCAGCGGGCGGGGCCTCTACTTCCAGTGCAGCGCAGCCGCCACCAAAACCGCTGCCCTTTTTGAAGCGCAGCACTTTCACCCTTGGTTGGTTGACATCTTGCAAAGATTGGTTTACACGTTTTAACTGTTGTTTTAGAACTTTTAAATGCTGGTTTACACCTTCTCAATGGTAGTTTAGACCTGGAATATGTTGGTTTACATGGGTTTAGCTTAGGTTGACATCTTGGAAACTTGGGTTTACAGTGACACTATAGTTGGCTGTTTTGCATCGGTTGCAGGTGCCTGACACTGTTAATGGTGCCTCTGGCACTGTTAATAGTGCCTAATAGTCCTTCTGGCTCTGTTAATAGTTCCTCTGTAACTGTTAATAGTTCCTCTGCAACTGCTAATAGTCCCTCTGGCACCATTAATACTTCCTCCAGAACTGTTAATAGTCCCTTCTGCAACTGCTAATATTCCCTCTGGCACCATTAATACTTCCTCCAGAACTGTTAATAGTCCCTCTGGCACTGTGAATAGTTCCTCCGGAACTGTTAATAGTTCCTCCAGAACTGTTAGTAGTTCCTCCGGAACTGTTAATAGTTCCTCCGGAACTGTTAATAGTTCCTCCGGAACTGTTAATAGTTCCTCCGGAACTGTTAATAGTTCCTCCGGAACTGTTAATAGTTCCTCCGGAACTGTTAATAGTTCCTCCGGAACTGTTAATAGTTCCTCCGGAACTGTTAATAGTTCCTCCGGAACTGTTAATAGTTCCTCCGGAACTGTTAATAGTTCCTCTGGAACTGTTAATAGTTCCTCCGGAACTGTTAATAGTTCCTCCGGAACTGTTAATAGTTCCTCCGGAACTGTTAATAGTTCCTCCGGAACTGTTAATAGTTCCTCCGGAACTGTTAATAGTTCCTCCGGAACTGTTAATAGTTCCTCCGGAACTGTTAATAGTTCCTCCGGAACTGTTAATAGTTCCTCCGGAACTGTTAATAGTTCCTCCGGAACTGTTAGTAGTTCCTCCGGAACTGTTAATAGTTCCTCCGGAACTGTTAATAGTTCCTCCGGAACTGTTAATAGTTCCTCCGGAACTGTTAATAGTTCCTCCGGAACTGTTAATAGTTCCTCCGGAACTGTTAATAGTTCCTCCGGAACTGTTAATAGTTCCTCCGGAACTGTTAATAGTTCCTCCGGAACTGTTAATAGTTCCTCCGGAACTGTTAATAGTTCCTCCGGAACTGTTAATAGTTCCTCCGGAACTGTTAATAGTTCCTCCGGAACTGTTAATAGTTCCTCCGGAACTGTTAATAGTTCCTCCGGAACTGTTAATAGTTCCTCCGGAACTGTTAATAGTTCCTCCGGAACTGTTAATAGTTCCTCCGGAACTGTTAATAGTTCCTCCGGAACTGTTAATAGTTCCTCCGGAACTGTTAATAGTTCCTCCGGAACTGTTAATAGTTCCTCCGGAACTGTTAATAGTTCCTCCGGAACTGTTAATAGTTCCTCCGGAACTGTTAATAGTTCCTCCGGAACTGTTAATAGTTCCTCCGGAACTGTTAATAGTTCCTCTGGAACTGTTAATAGTTCCTCCGGAACTGTTAATAGTTCCTCCGGAACTGTTAATAGTTCCTTCGGAACTGTTAATAGTCCCTCCGGAACTGTTGATAGTTCCTCCGAACTGTTCATAGTCCCTCTGGCACTGTTAATGGTTCCTCCGGAACTGTTCATAGTCCCTCTGGCACTGCTAATGGTTCCTCCAGAACTGTTAATAGTCCCTCTGGCACTGTTAATGGTTCCTCCAGAACTGTTAATAGTCCCTCTGGCACTGGAAATTCAAATTTTGAGAGTCAATTATTTAAGCTCCCCAAAAATCAATGCAACATGAACACCTTGGAAAATGTGGTTTCAATTTGAAGTTTGGTTTAAACAATGTAAACTGCGGTTTGCACCTTGTGACACCTTGTCAACCAGACTTTGTACCTTGTAAACCAGTTTTTTTCACCTTGCAAACCAGGGTGTTCACCTTCTAAACCTGATTTTACATCTTGTAAAATTAACTGTGGTTTACACCTTGCAAACTGTGGTTTAAACTAGAGATGGCCAAACGGGTCAGGGTATCTGTGACAGGTGCAGGTACTTGGTATGAATTTCTCCAATTTTGGACACACAGACCCGGACACTGCACCCGCCAACAGGTACCGGCGGTGCCCCCACTCGATGATCGCAAATTAAGGGGGGTACGCATCCCACTAGATGAATGGCCATTGAGTGAGATGCGCACTCAACCCAATGATTGGCCATCAAGTGCGGACGTAGGCCGGTCATTGAGCGGAGTACACACCTGGCTTGGTGGCCGGCCATTGTGATCACTCCACTCAATGTCCGGTCATTGCGTGGGATGTGTTGTGTACTCCGCTTAACAATTGCTGGTCATTGAGGTGTGCACCCCACTCTATGACCGTTCATGCAGCTGACAATGGCGGGTGCCTGTTTGGTACCCGGGTACCTGGTGATTTTCCCACCCAAATTGCATACCCGGACCCGTACACGGCACCTACAAAGGAGTAAAAGGGCAGTGGCCGGTACCCCTCAACAGGTTCCGGGTACCCACTGGCCATCTCTAGTTCAAGCCTTCTAAAGTGTGATTTAAACCTTGTAAATTGTGGTTTACACATTGTAAAGTATGGTTTACCCCTTGTAAATGGTGGTTTGCACCCTGTAAACTGTGCTTTACACCTTGTAAACTGGGGTTCATACCTTGTAAACTGTGGCTTACACCTTGTAAACTGTGGCTTACACCTTGTAAAATGGTGTTTACACCTTCTAAATATTATTTTACACCTTGTAAACTGTGGGCAAATTGTGGTTTAAACCTTGTAAATGATGTGTTAAACCTTGTAAACTGTGGTTTTCACCTTGTAAAGTGTGGTTTACACCTTGTAAATGGTGGTTTACATCTTGTAAACTGTGGTTTACACCTTGTAAATGGTGGTTTACATCTTGTAAACTGTGGTTTACACCTTGGAAACTATGGTTTGCACATTGGGAACTATGTTTTACACCTTGTAAACTATGGTTTACACCTTGTAAACTATGGTTTACACCTTGTAAACTATGGTTTACACCTTGTAAACTATGGTTTACACCTTGTCAACTGGGGTTTAAACCTTGCAAAGTGTGGTTTACAGCTTTTAAATGGTAGTTTACATCTTGTCAATGGTAGTTTACACCTTCTAAATGATAGTTTACAACTTGTAAATACTAGTTTACACCTTGTAAATTCTATTTCACAAAACTGTGGTTTAAACCTTGTTCAATGTGGTTCACACCTTGTAAACTGGGGTTTACACCTTGCAAACTGCGGTTTAAACCTTGTAAATGGTGGTTCACACCTTCTAAATATTAGTTTACACCTTGTAAACTGTGGGTGAACTGTGGTTTAAACCTTGTAAATGGTGGTTTACACCTTGTCAACTATGGTTTACACCTTTGAACCTGTGGTTTACACCTTGTAAACTATGGTGTACACTAACGGTGGGCCAGCTACACTAACTGTAGTGTAGCAGGATTCCGCTAAACTTTAGCGTAGCGTTACCGGAATTGCGCCTTCTCTGCGCTAACGCTACGCGCAAAGGGTGCGCAGCTAATTTAGCTGTTAGCGTAGCATTAGCGCAGATGCGCGCAATTGCGCTAACGCTACGCACGCAGGGCGCAAAAGAGCGCACGCCACGGTGCGCGACAGTGCTTTTAGCTGAAAAAAAGGCCTTTTTTTTCCGCTAAAAGTGCTGTAGCGCAGCGTAGTGACTGTAGCGGCACGCTAACACTAACAAACAATTGGTACGCTGTTAGCGCCACTGAAACATAGCGCAGTGTAGCGGCGCTAACAGTACGCTAACACCACTCAAAATGGGTGGGCGTTTTTTTGCCGCGACGCTAACAACAAGTGGCCCTGTAGCGTAGTGTAGCATAGTGGCCCACTGTTGTTTACACCTTGTAAACTATGGTTTACACCTTTGAAACTGTGGTTTACACCTTGTAAATGGTAGTTTACACCTTGTAAACTGTGTTTTTCACCTTGTAAACTGTGGTTTACACCTTGTAGACTGTGGTTTACACCTTGTAAACTGTGGTTTGCACCTTTTAAACTATGGTTTACACCTTATAAACTGTGGTTTACACCTTCTAAATATTAGTTTACACCTTCTAAACTGTGGGTGAACTGTTGTTTAAACCTTGTAAATGGTGGTTTACACCTTGTTCACATTGCAGTAAACCGTGGTTTATACCTTGTAAACTGTGATTTACACCTTGTAGATGGTGGTTTCCACCTTTTAAATGGTGGTTTACACCTTGTAAACAGTTGTTTACACCTTGTAAACTATGGTCTACACCTTATAAACAGTTGTTTACACCTTGTAAACTATGGTTTACACCTTGTAAACAGTTGTTTACACCTTGTAAACTATGGTTTACACCTTGTAAACTTGGGGTTAAACCTTGTAAAGTGTGGTTTACACCTTGTAAATGGTTGTTTACACCTTGTAAAGTGTGGTTTACAGTCAGTTTACACCCAGTTTCCACCTTGTAAACATCAGAAAAGGCAGTTGACTTGTTGTGAACATGGGTTTATGTGTTCACAAGATTTTGTTGTTAAATGTTGCAAAACATTGTTTCTTTTTTTTACATTAGTGGGATTTTCAGGGTGCGGTTAAGGTTTTTGCTGACTTGTCAAACCTAAAATATCCGACCAGTCAGACTTGTCGAACCCAAAATGTCCAACCAGTCAGACTTGTTGGACACACATGTCCGACGAGTTGGACTTGTTGGACATGGGAGGGTTGGACTAACCTGTCCGACTAGCTGACCTGTCGAACAGCAGAAAACGACCAATGGGAACTGGTCGGGCAGCCTTGTCCGACGTCTACTCCGGCAAGGCTGTCCGACAATCTGGTCCGAGGACTGCTCGAGCGACAATCGCCGACTGCAGCACGAACTGGCAAGTCCGACGAGTGGTCGGGCCTCGCTGCTCAAGAACCCGTCGAGCAGAAATGTCCGAGTTCTGCTCGGACAGGAGGATCCGACGGGTGGGTTTGACCACCCGTTGGACGCCAGTTTCCGACACCTGGTCGGACATGCCCGTCCGAGCTCTTGTTGGACGGGTATGTCTGAGGGGATAATCCATGCAGTGCCTTGGCCAATCCAGCTCATGAATCCAATCCTCATTATGAGGATAGGGATCTGAAGCCAAGATGGTCAGCTATCTGGTCCCTTCAGGGCTTCAGCAGAGATTGGCCAGTTTTGCTGTGTGAAGGTTGAAAGGAAAAAAAGGACATAAAAAGCCACAAAAGCCCCAACTTTTCAGGTAAAAAGCATGAAATAAGTCATAAGCCTCTCCTACAGGGAGTCCATGACACAGCCATTCTCATTGCAATGACCATATCTATACTAGCAGTTCTACTGGTTTAAAAATGTTTTCTAAGAGAGCTGCATGTCTGTGGGCAAGGTCAAAGAGACAAGAAAGCATCAGTAGTTTTGGAGTTTGTCAAAGCTCTTGAGAAAGCAGAGGTAGGTGCTCTCTTGGTGACAAAAAAGGAACTGTAGTCAGTTCCACAAATAATAACATATATGAAATTGACAGTTGTTCTGATCCACCGGGATGTGTGACAGAAATGAAATCTGTTTGCAAGGGAGTCAGGGACTGAGAGATGATAAATAACTGTTACAAAAAATGCATGTATCCAACATTGACTCAAGCATAAAACAAGTGGCAGGACAGCTTGGAATAGCGTTTATGATGGCATAACAAGGAAATAGTAACTAATGACGAAGTATGTAGTTATGGGGTGGAGAAAACCGAACGGGAATGGCGAGGAAAACAAAAAGAGGGGCAAATGTATACTTTTGTGGGGTTCTTGACATCAAAACGAAAAGAGTGCAAAAAAAAAAAAACTACCACAGAAGGGACAAAATGGGGAAGTGCTGAGAAAACCCTCAAATAGGCTATCACCAAGAGAACAAAATCCGATTCTTTCGAGCAGTACGCTGATAGCAATCGGACGGCCGATTCCTAGAATGGGCCAAAACCAGCAACTTAGCCCATGAGTTGAGAGGCAAAGAGTAAAGTCAGCGAACAGATTGATAAACCTTTCTGCCAGCTCACTATGTGATAAAGCTTTTCGGAGGCACTCGAATGGTCCAAACGAAAACTAGATGCGATTGAAGAGTAGCTTGCAACCCAAGACAGGCGAGATTGATAACAGGGCAGATTGATGTTTCACCAGGAAAAGGCTTCAATTCGGCCGAGTGCTGGAGTCCCAATCGAGCAGATCTTCTAATGGTTCCAAACCTGCATCGTCGTCATCGCCCTCGCCACCGTCTAGATCAGACTGCTGCCATGTCGGGGAATTTTGTTGCTGCAAATCGGCTGGGGCTGTGGAGATTTTGGCACGATAAGCATTGACGAGATAGTAACGCTGATGACGCTGATCGCCATCCAGGCTGTCCTCAGATGGACAGTAGGGGGATCGCTCCATTTGGCTCAGGGCCAGGGCTGAGAGATGTTGGAGTTCGAATGGGCTGGTGACTTGGCGAGACGGGCGAATGAAAACAGCGGATCGTGGGATTGTCCGATATGCAGACGAGCGGCTGAGATGAACTGACGCTGGTTGGTGCTGATGAAGGATGGATGAATCATTCTCGACGAGGGTCGAACACCTGAGTGCTCTTGCTGCTCGAATTCTCTTGGGTACACGGGGGGCGGAGAGCCGTAGGGCTAACTAAATCAGTCCAAACCAACAAGACGGACGTAGATGAGGTCAGTGATATGATCAAATAGTCTGCCAGAGATGAGGGAGGCATACCTTGGGGGGAGGGATGGGTGGATGGGGGAGCTGGAGCTGATCAAGTAGCTTCTTGGCCGAAGACTGAGCGGTAGGATAATGGTGTCGGAGTTGGTAGGTGAGGATGAGGAAGACGAGAGGGCGAATGAAGCTGGACCAATAGCATGACCTGGCGAGATTGCCGAGGAAGGATCGCAGGAGGGCCTGATCTCGATTTGGCTGAGGGATCATGATGAAAGGCTGCAAGGAGAGGAAGAGAGAGGGGTCGGAGGTGGAAGACAGGCTGGGGCTGAGGATGGACCGGCTAGTTGATAGATGGCCAGCGCAGAGTCGATCAACCAGCAAGACGGTTAACGAGAAGGGTGGAGGGCCAGAGAGTATAGGAGAAGGGTTGGATGGATCGGCTAATGAGATTCGGCGACAATCAGCAAGATTGCGCAGGCTGAGCTGGAGCTGATTAAGAGTAGTTTGGAGAATGGCGGGAAGGGTCGGGCCGGTCGGATGAATGGCCATTTGTGGCGCCCTAGTAGGTGATTGGCAAGCAGATCGACTGGACTCGAACCGGTCGGATGGCGAGAGTTGATCAGCGAGCTGGACCGGCATTGGCCAATGTTCGAGTGAATCAGGTGGTGAGGCTGATCGGATCCCCAGCATCTTTCAGACTCAGATCGCCCGTCTGGATTCGCAGTTGGACTGGACCGCTTCAGCCCGGGTGTTTTCCTGCCTCGATCGGTCTTGTGCTGGCTGTATAGGCACGATCGACGCGAGATGTTAGAAGCGAGGAGGCGCGCGCGCGAAGACAGGACGGGGGGGTTTCTGGAAGCTGAAAGGGTGAGGAGAAGTCAATGCCATAGCCATATGTAATTCTTCGGACGGTCTTCGGGGACCTGCACTAGAGGTCCACCCTTTATCTAGTGTTACGTGATGGAGTCGGAGAGGCTGAAGTTTGCGGAAATCTGTATTCACATTGGCAAGCTGTTCCAAGCAGGAGTCGTCGAGGGAGAACGAGGGTTGTTCGAGGGCGGGGCCAATCTGCCGAGTGTGGCCACAGATAAGATAGTATGTACCACTACCCAAAAGTGCGGAGCAAGCGGCGTAGGAGAAGAGTTGCTTGGTGGGGGTGAGTGAGTGGATTAGGGTTAGATTAGGTTTAAATTGAACCATACCGCGCATATCTTGACATCTTGTTTATACAGTGCGGGACCTCAACCTCTGTGCTACAACACGGCGGTTTCGCTTTTTAAAGTTTCGCCCGTCAGATTGACGGGGGTGGAAGCCACCGGCAAATTGACCCCCGCGCTGTCAAATTGCCGCCAATCTGTCCACACCCCCGCCGACACTCAAGCTCATGAGGTGAAGTTGACTCAACTTCAGGCAAGTTATGGTAACTTGCCCGGTCGAGTCGCCGGCAAACACGCCCCGACCAAACATCCGCCGGCAGGCATAGCGGCAATATGCCGTCAAGAAGCTTTGACCGCCAGCAAGCCAACAACCACCAGCGGCCAGCGGAAGGGGGGCTACCCAGATTCCAAAAGTCCTTGCGTCGGAGGGGCACGTCACCCTCAGCACCCCTCCACCTCACCTCTCCAACCAAGTCCCTCGTCACCCCCAGAGGGACATTTCATCTTCAACCAATTTCCTCGTCACCCCTCCGGACTCCAGAGGGACATGTTACTTTCAACCAAGTCCCACTCACCTCCATCAATCGGATTACGATTGGAGTAGGCTAATCCGATTGGCCATCCGCATGGGTGGGGATTAGCGGGTCCAAGGCCATCGGAGGTTATGTGTTTAGGTGCCTATATGTTATGTGTTTGGCACCTAAACACATAAAGTTCATGCTTAAAAGCGTGATGCATATTCAATTTGAGATTAGTCCCAGGATTACACCCGGGGAGTCCTTCGACGAGGATATCTTGAGGAATCCTTGTGGATTCCCCGTAGTGCCCCTGCGCGAGGTTGGACCAGCGGCTGCTGGTCCACACGTTCACGTGATCTCCACCAAGTGGATCACGGGGGCACCTGGTGATGGCCCCGAGGATTCCATGGATATTTACAGATGTGTACCCGTGGAATCCACGTGGCCACATAGGCGGGCCTGAAAAATTTAGCGGGAGTAGCTGGTTAAAAACTGTCACCAGTGGGACTCAAACTCACAATGAGGGCAGGGAGCCTGGGTGAGAGGGAGTGCCACACAACACAGCCATTTCACATTCCTGTAGCACACTTCTTTACACGCTATCAACCCCCCAAACAATGGTTTGCAATCGGGTTTGCAATAGGTTTTTTTCTCAAGTTTTTTTTTCCTCTCTTCAAAATCAAGTTTTGTCGGACTTTCAAAACCTCAGGACCAGCCTGAGGTGGTCTTGGCTGGAAGTAAAAAAAAAAAAAAATCTGTGGAACCGACGTGAGCAACGAGCTGACGTGGTCTCCACGCGTGCCAGGAAGGCACATCCTGGAACCGACGGGGAAAAGTGTGAACCCCATTGGTTCCACGTGGAAAAAAAGCATTTTGTGGAACCAACAAGCTTACCAAGGGGTTACCGAGCCGATCCTTGTTGGTCCCACGGATTACCCTCCTGTCGTCAGTTCCACAAACGGGTGTGGCAGGAAGTACCCCCGCCGTGTAGTGGGGTCTACATTTATACCCCACTAGCTTCAAACGGAGCTCCAGGTCAAGTTGATCCCCAGTTGATCCAACCCAATGCGGGTGTGGGGTTGAACTAAGTGCCCTAATCCGGGCTAACTTAGCGCTCGGTGCGGATGGTCTCACAGCTTTCCGCACAAAGCTTCACAGTGACTTCAGCCCTTGGACATCTCACCCTTCAACTTTGACGGGCTTTACCAAGGCTGGCACAGCTGCGACCTGTTCTTGCTCTTTGATGCGCACATCAACCGGTTTGTCAATCCAGTGAGCATACTTCCGAGCAGGGCTTTTCCCCACCAACCCAACTTAATTCGCGGTTTTTAGAATGATCTCATGAGAGCCCTCCCTTGTCCCTACAGCCACCTTGGCATTGAACACAATCTCAAGGCCAAGGCTTGCCGCGCCAACAAGCTTGGATTTGTTGTTGATCAGTATGATCAAGTGAACACATTTTTGGCTGAAGCGTTCTGGTACATCCATGTAATCCTGGGACGAGACAAGTCAAAAGTCAAGTTTTGGTGGAAGCAATACCATCTCTTTGATTACCAAACTGTTTTTTTGTTTGGCGCATTGTGAATGGATGTGCCCGAGGCCACGGTCAAGATGCGAATATCAAGCCATATATTAAATGGTAGCTGACCTTTCTCTCTCAAACCCACAATATGTAGAGCGGTATCTCAAATACCTTGCTGATTCCTGTTATTTGCTTTGGCTTAGGTTTCTGAACTAGGAAGCCGTCACCCCTCACCACAGTCAAGCTGCAAAAATGCGGCTCTAGGCTGCTCCATCTGACACCAAAGAAGGTTCTGGACGTGCGTATCTTGTCTTTCTTCAGGTGATTCCCACTGGCGGCCACACCCACTAATCAACATTCAAAAACATATTTATACATGTAGATCACAGAAAAGCTCTACCAGAAAGGTCTTGTCAGATTTTGCAACCAGGTGCGCAGCCTATCTCAGTCGAGGACATGAACACAGCTGATTTTTGTGTTTGAAGGACGGTGATGACTTCCAGATGCCACAGAACAGGCGTAAGAACGACAAAGCCCATCTTCCCATCCACCCGAACCCACATGCCAACAACCTGAGTGGGGACAAGAAGTGGGTGTACGAGTTCATCACCCGGCGATATCTGGCATGCTGCTCAAAGAACGCAGTGGGCATCTTGAGGTGTATGTGTACAAAAAATGGGGCGGGATGCTCCTCTTGGACTGATGACTATTTGCTCCGTCCGTTATTCCTCCTCCCGTTGCCTATCCTCCTTCCTTGCTGTTTGTTCTCTTGCACTCCTTCTCAATCACCCAGATCCTTGTTTGCTTGCACTCAAAAAACAAGAAAGTCAAAAAAAGCAGAAAAAAAAAACACTAAACACTAGAGCCTCAAAACAGTTTAATATTGCAATGAAAACCAAAAAAATGTTCCGGTAGCCTGACTTTGGTCAGGATGCCCTGTGAGCTGTCTGGAAGAATGTGAACCAAGAACAATTGGATGGTGAGAGTGCTGAGCAAGCCGATATGGATCAATCCAGCCCAAATCTGGGTTCCGGGAGGGGTGTTGGGTTGGCAAAATGCCAGTGGTTTGCTGGCGTGAGGGGTCAAACTGACCAAGACCACCAATCTTGGGGTGGGTCGATCCAGCCCAAATCTGGGTTGTGGGTGTGTTGGGTTGGCGAATTGCCAGTGGTTTGACGGCGTGAGGGGTCAAACTGACCAAGACCGTTGATCTTGGGGGGAGCAGGCTGGACGGCAATTTGTCCTTGCCGTCAATCAACCCTTAAGTTTGCCCGGGGTTTGACTGGATGCGCATGGGCAGGGGGGGGGGGGGGGGGGGGGGTTGCGATGTTGACGGCCTTTTTGCCAGCTTACCAGAGGTCCCTTTTTGAACAGTCAATGCGCGGTCAGGGGGGTTGGTCAATTTGACCACCAAACTTCCACGCTTTTTGCCGGCCTCCCGCAACCGCCGTGTACAGTTTGGTGGTCGACCACTGAGCGCGCTTTGACAGTTCAAAAAGGGACCTCTGGTAAGCCAGCAAAAAGGCTGTCAACATTGCAATCCCCCCGCCCATGCGCATCCAGTCAAACCCATTGACGGTGCACAAGGACAAATTGCCGTCCAGCCCACTCCCCCCAAGATTGGCGGTCTTGGTCAGTTTGACCCCTCACGCTGGCAAACCACTGGCATTTTGCCAACCCAACACCCCCGCAACCCAGATTTGGGCTGGATCAACCTGTATTGTCTTGCTCAGCACTCTCACCATCCAATTGTTCTTGGGTCAAATTCTTCCAGACAGCTCACAGGGCACCCTGAACGAAGTCAGGCAGGCAGATTCAGGCCACCAGGGCCATTTTTTTTGTTTTTATTGCATTTTTATACTTTTTTTAAGTTGTAATATTTAGTACTATTTTGTGTTTTTTTTTTGGTTCATTTTTTGCTTGTGTTTTTAAACATAACTAACTAATAATAAAGTTGGAAGTCAGAGTCAGGAGTTAGAGGATGAGAGCAAAAACGGTTCTTTGAAGCGGAAAAGGCAACCTCCCTCGTGAGAATTGCATCAACCTGCACATTGGTTGAATTTGGGCCCAGTTCAGACTCAATGACCTGCGCCTCAATATTGGTTTTGAGAGCGCTGGGGATCTGGACCAACTCTATTGGAACATCAGCAAACATGATGTTGCCGGGAAATAGCTTGCGGTCTCTGCGGATGATAAATACCACATGCCTGACAGTTGGTCCACAGCCATTTCAAACATGTCAGCTTGTGAGAGGTCCCTCTGCAATGGAATGATATGGAATTGGTGACTTACAATTGAATTTCAAGATATGATTTTTCCCACACTGCCTTGAGGTGAGGTTGGGGTCATATGATTTTCTCCCAAAACTTGCCCGAACCCAACCCAAGAACTGTCAGGTTTTGGGTTGATTTTGGGTTGGCCCAACCCATTTACACCCTGAATGGGAGGTGATTGGAGGGTATCATCGACAGGCTTACCAAGCTATGCATGTGGGTTCTTTTGTGCTTCACCAGGCTTGCCATCAATTCGAGGTAGACCTGGGGGGAGTTTTTGCCTCCTGAAGGCCACTTGTTGCTGTAGAACAAAGGTCTGGTGCTTTTTATGTCAGCTATGTTTCATTGGCAAAGATTTGGGAAAGAAAAAATGTAAAATGGTGTACCTTGGCCAGCAGAAGGGGTGATTGCCCAAATAGCAGGCCGTGCACCAACTGCAGTCAACTGTAGGACTCCAAGGTGTGTTGCAGCAGGATTTCTTGGATTCTTTTGCGGACTCTTGTCTGCCAGGCAATCCCCATTGGCAATCATCACTTCAATTCATTTATGTGAATCTGGACGTACCCTGATTACTGTGCCATGCACATGCACGGTGGTGCCATTGGCAATGACTGGTCTGTTGTTTGGAGTGGGTGTGGGGTTTTGCCTAAGCCACATAACTACAGAGAGTTTCCATTGTATTTCTTCCGGTGCCTGAGGTGGAAGAAAATGCTTACTGGAAGAAAAAATGCATGCACAGCAAATAGTTGGTGTGCCAACTGTATATTGGTGTCTGAAAGGTCAGCAGACACAATCAGGGACTCCACAAGGGCGGCTCCGGCCACTAGACCAGCTCGTCAAGGTGAGGTGGGGGTTGGAGGACGCCCAGCAGATGGCACTGCTTGCACAGGATGCGCGGTGTGGTAAGACTAATCCACTTACAAACACATCAAAAATAGGGAAAAATTAATATAATAGTATAATATAAAGTATAAACAAAACCTTTCTAGTACAAATTAAAATACAATCTACAGATCACATAGAATTGTTAGTTAAATTATCACCCAGAAAACCAGTACTAGACTATTTAATTACATATTAAAGTACATGGTAGAATCCTAGTTTCACATACAAATCACACACATTACATAGTACAAATCTACTCTAGGACTGAAGGGGACACTGCTGAAAGATTCCATTATCACATGTTAGAAAATCTACTCTTAGATCATATTTTCACCCCAAAGAGGAACAAGCCAAGTAATTACAACTCAAAGTAGTATACTATTTCACAAATATCATGTACAGCTTCCCAATATAGATTAGTATTTCAACACTACAACTGTACAGCATCCCAAAGTAGTATTCTATTTCAAACTTGTAAAATCCACTCTCAGACTAGATTATTTACTATATAAGGAGGCCTCTTCTGCCCCTTCTTGTTCCCTTTCTTCCCCATGCCAGCATAAATAGTAATGTTAAGAAATTACTTCCGCTTCCATCACCCATCTAAATAGTAAGATCATAATAGTAATAATTATAATATAAATTGAAATCATAAATTGAGAACTTGATAACATAACAAATATAAATTGACCCTTCTAAAAAGTCACTTACGTCAAACTATAACACCTTGCATCCCACGCACAGAGTCCTGGTTCTTAGGGTCTGTGTAAGAAATACTTAAGAATATTTCTTCTGATTTAGCCACACTAAAATTCTTAGTGTAAATTTCTCCCAGAGTTTATTATAGGAAGGCAGCCCTTCAAGCACATTTAGCCTAAACTTACCTAGTTTTTGCTATATTCCCTTCCAAGCTCAGATCACGCCCTGCGTAGAAGTTCCACAGCGGGTCCTGCCAAGGGTGTTGGCATTGGAAAATCCCTGTCTATGGGTAGTTTATTGTTTCGTGGTCAGCCTTATTGGGGCGGCGGGGGTCTAATGAAGCTATAAAGACTCCTGTACACGCTACGGCCTTCTCCATCTGAGGATTTGTGATTGGGTTCATCCTTGTCTTCAGACCTTGAGGGTGGGGGATCTAATTCTAGATATTCATGTGCAACTGGGCAGAGGGCGAGACAAGGCATTGGTATTTTACTTGCTTGCAAGGCAATAATTGAATCAACATACCATTTGGGTTTCCTACTTGATTGTGATTGTTGTCACTTGCAATGACTTGTGTGGGGGTGATGGTCTGCACTTGGCCGGGGGGGAAGTTTACAGGTTGAAACTGTGGATCTACTGAGGCCATCAAATGGTTTGCTTCAACCATGCGCCATGGAGACATCTTCAGGAGCACTAAGATAACTACAAGATCGGAAACTTACCAATCACCATGGGTCCCCAACCCACATGGGGGGCAGCTTGAAGGGGCATGAAAGGAGGTGGATGGGTGCCAACGGGATTGTCAGGGATGATACGGCTGGGTGTAATGTTTGGAGGGGGATTTGATCAGTTGAACGGGGTTGTCAGGGATGATACAGCTGGGTGTAATGTTTGGTGGGGCATTGGGTTGACCTGAGGGCAACAATAATTGATGGTGATGCTCAGCCAGTCATCATTGCTACAATTACAAGACTAAAGCATACCTCCTCTCGCGACTTGGGGGGTCTGTGCGACAGCCTGAGAGGCAGGGCGTCACATATTGGGTATGGAGGGTAATCTGGGTAACTAGTTGAGACAGTACCAGGCGGGAAATGAAAGGGTGTGGCTAATAAAACTCGTCACGGACTGCTTTGCTAGTTCAAGCTGGGGTTCAAAGCATCAGTTTCATGGGGGTCTTTATACCCTTGTAACTTTCTCTGAACACAAGCTGCCCTTCCAGTGGAAATCCTACCACTTACTTGAATTTTTTGGGGTCTGTCAATTTGTTTGTAGTTCGTTTGCAATCTGCTTGATCTGTTTGGGTTGCACATCACCTGGGCTAGTTCTTTTAGTTGGGGCGTGCTGGCAAAAGTTCCATCAAAATAGTGATTGGACATATCAGTATGAATGCAGATCAAGGAGCAGTGCATGTGGATTGGAGAGGTATGTACATACCTTATTTTAGTCGTAATTTGATTCAGCTGCACACAATTAGTTGGCTAATCAATGGGAATCTGGTAGTTTTTGAGCAAGTGGAATTGTATGAGATCCATCCGAAATGGAGATGCAAGTATTGCGGCGGCCGGTCAATGATTTCAACACACGCTCATTCACAAACAGAGACCCATCTGTCAAACCTTCCGGAGAATTTGCGGCTGGGTAATACCGGTCAAATTGACCAGCCTGAGAGTGTTGAGGCAGTTGAGTATACTGATCCTCTAGTTCATCAGAATGCTCAATTCAGTGACAAAGTTGAGATGGAAGGTACTGACGTTCGGCCCGCCAAGGATTGGTCAGATTCGGGTGTGAGCGGGGGTGATGGCAACGTGGGACCATGCAAGACGTTATTGATATCTTTAAGCCAGTTTCTAGTAACAAGGGCAAAGTTTTGGAGGTCAAAGGCAAAGAAGAAGGGGATTACAAGGATGAAGAGGAAGTTGATGCACCCAATGATTCCGGTTGGTTCCCCTTTGGGGGTTTGCTGGGGAGCAATCACAAGTCCGGTGAAGCCGGTACCTTCAGGTCCGCGGGGGTCCGGAGTGCTGATGAGGGGTTTGATTTAACACCCACGGAACAGCAACTCATCTCAGTGCTTATGGCTGGTTATTTGCATAATGTCCTTTCAAGGGCTCATTATCTGAAAGTCTGCATCCTAATGGAACTCTGTGGCACAAACCTCCGCAAGTGGACCTCAATATGGCGGATGAGGAAAAGTTTGAGGGCCATACTCAACATGCAACCCATCCAAAGAGAAAGTGTGTTCAACAACCAATGATTTTCCCTAAGTGTCAGGAGGATTATTGCCCTAGTAAGTCACAATCCTTTAGTGAAAGAGATTAACCCCATCCACCCCAGTCCATTGAAGATGAGTGATCCTCTGTTCTGTAGGATTTGGCAAACCCATATGTGAATAAAAACCTGGATCTTTACCCAGTAGATTCAGGTGGAAAATAAATATATAAATTGTCACAGAGTTACAAGTGGCGTGAGGCTCTCCCCCAGGAATATTGTTCACAAATGGCGGCTATAAATAATAAACATTATTACATCTATGAGCCTTGTCATTTACACTCAGGGGAGTTAGTGGTACCTATCTTATTTTACCAACACTTGGATAAAATGTACACCAAATGTGTCAAACCACAGCGCAAAGGCTTCCCACACCAGCCAGGTTTCAAGTTGAAAATACCTCATAATCTGCAATATAAATAATCACACCAGGGGAGAAAGTGTGTGTCAGCTCCGGTCTCTTCGGTGACGCGGAGTTGATAGGGTTTTTGACTATCTGTAGTGGCTTGGTAGCGGCCAGAAGTCTTAGTGGTCACACTATAGCTCGAAGGCCAGTGTAAAAAAGTCCAACTCAACGCCGGAAGGTGGAGGGACTAGCACCCTTATGTAAGTAAGGGGAAGCGGCGAAAATCAGCCAAGCGCCGTTGCTTATAAGGGAAAGATCCTCTTATCTTCCAGGTTACAGGTGTTATAAAACACCTGTCCTGGGGGAAATACACAAAGATGGGAGGAGCTGTAAAAGAAAAAAAGGGTTATTTGGATTATTGGAAACCCCACTCACTAGGATTTTAGTAAGGTGCACGGGTTTGTATGGTAATAATCTGGGGGGGAGAATCTCTCTAGTGGAAAGACTTCCCCCTTTTATATTACAGGGATCTGCTCCCTCCTTTGAGTCAAGGTCCTGAGGGATCCTTAACTCCAAGGAGAGGAGTAGTCCACGGAATTGAGATGAGGGATTTACATAAATAATTATGTAATCTCTCCATTTGTATATATATTGTTCTTAATCAGGTAGAATACATAGAGAGATAAGATTATCTCTCTCTGTATGGACTATATGTAATAAATGTGAAATAAAGTTAATTACATACTCAAAAGAGTGTGAAATATGTATTTTAGGCCCTGTTTGGCACCGATATAAATATAGGTGATATAATTGCCAATTAATCCAATAAAAAATACAAAATTCAACATATAGCCTCCAAATTTTTTATATAGGCAACCTACAGTGCTGTTCTCTTCAACTGATAACTTGGATTCAACTGATTCAGCAATCTTCAGCACCATAATACCATTATATTGCTTCATATTGGTCAAAAGTGATATAATGGTATTATGGTGCCAAAGATGGCTGAATCAGTTGAATCCAAGTTATCAGTTAAAGAGAACAGCACTGTAGATTTCCTAAAAAAAATTGATGGCTTTATGTTGAATTTTGTATTTTTTATTGAATTAATTGGCACATATATCACCTATATTCGTATCAGTGCCAAACAGGGCCTTAATACATAATAATTGGACATGGAAATAAAAGGTACATTATTAATGTAATTACAGGGAATTGAACTCATGACTTCATGTACATAAGTCAATTGCTAATGGAGTCTTTAACCATTGGGTTATAAGACATGTACTTTGCAGGTGTAGACACATGTGTTGAAAGGGACAGGGGAAGAAAACAAAAGCTCACTGCTGACAGGCAAGTGACACTTTAGGAGTGAGAAAATGTTGTTCTGATTCACTAAGGATCAAACTCCAGGTGCCAATCTAGTTTAGACTAAATACAAGATTGGCCGTTGTGGAACTACTCAAAGGGGAGAATAGAGCTTGGAAGGTAAATGGATAGCAACACTGGTACTAATGTAAGCTATGCAAAGGTGCTGATGAGGCTGCCTTCCTGACTAATGCTGAGGGGATGAGAGTAACACTAAGAAAAAAGAAGAAAAGGTGTGGCTGATTTCTGCTTGATCTTAGGAGCTAGTACTATGAGCTTTAACTACTGACTACTGAGGGTAAGAGAGATGGAGGATTGATGAGAGTGGGGAACTTATAATTTCTGTATCCAAAATTATCTATAAATTCTGTATATATTTCTCTGCATGAGGTACAAGTGAGGGGGGGGAAGACAATTCTTATAGTAAGGAGGGATGAGCACAGACAATGAAGAGTTCTGGCTATGAGAATGAAGGTTGTACAAATGAGGAAGAGTGATGTGAACATAGTAACAGTATGTAATGATGAGCAATGCTGAAAAGGGAATGCTGGTTATGGGAATAAAAGAATGTACTAATGGGGAAAAGTGATGAGAACATAGTAACTACTTGTAATGATGAGCACTACTGAAAGAGGTAAGCACAGATCTAATGATGTAATGTGTACAATAGCCATAGTACATAATGAGGAATGTATGTAAAGGGTTTAGGATGTGAAAGTAATTATGTAAAAGTAATGTACTGTAATGATTCAAGTAAGTTACTAATGAATTGAGTATTGTAACTAATGAAGACTGTAGATTATCTGTAAGTCTTATATCTTCTATAACTATTGAACCATTGAAGATAAGGGTATACTATGTATGAGGGACTATATGTGAAATTTGATGTAGAATCTGAATATGCAATAATAATGAGGTATTTGTGAAGGGTTATGGGGAAATGTTCAATGTAATGATGAATATATGTAAAAGAAAGCAATAAAATACTACTTATGGTTTGGAATGGAGCACCACACCGTGTTTGGTTGAAGCATACAATGTACTAAATATAAGCATATATGTATCTCAACAACATGGACTTAGTGTCTCAGTGTCTGACAGTGTGGCACTCTCTAGAGAGTGCCAGACTGTGACTTTATCTTGAACTTGGTCAGAAGTCAGTTCAATGTGGGTGGGTAACTTGTGTTCAACTTTGTTGGCGAAATTATTAGAAACTATTGTATAAGAGTATGATGAGTTCAACTCATCTGTAACTCCTGATAGTATCAGTTTGGATTTTATTACATCCTTCAGGCATCTGGATTTGAAGATAAGTCATGATGACTGCCAGATACTTACCTAAACTTGTCTGATTCTGTCCTCATTACAGGCCATTTGCGTGATTTGTGAAGATTTTGTTTTGGCTTCCTCATGGACCATATTCAGCCACCTTATTCACATGAGCTATTTGGATGCAGATGTGAATTATCTGGTTTCTCCCTATGACCCATATTGTTTGTTTCCTAGTGTTTTCCCGCAGCTGTTGCTTGACCATAATGACCTGGAGAGTGGTTGATGGTGCCCATTCAGGGGATTGGGGAATTGTCTTGATGGCATGGTTTTACTGGCCATTGAGGAGACACACCCCCTTTGATGGCCAGTACAGCCCAGCCATCAAAGGGAGTTGCCCCCTAGTTGTATACTACATGTCCACCTGTGACATAGGCCAGCAATGTCACATGAAGATCCTGTGCAACATTGTCACCCTGATGTTTGCCCAAACATCAGGGTGACATTCATGACCAGGTTGTACCCGCCATCAAGAGGAGTTGATGGCGGGTACAACTTGGCCATCAGAGGCAGACTCCCTTTGATGGCCAGGTTGTACTGGCCATTGGAGGCAGACTCCCTTTGATGGCCAGGTTGTACTGGCCATCAAAGGTAGTACACACCCTGTTCAATGTCTGTTACAACTCAGACATCTAAGGGATTTGATGGCCAAGTTGTAACAGCCATCAAACCAATTTTGAACTCCCTTAAATGTCTGGTGAAAAACCAACTATTGAAGGAATTCTGCATCCAATTTCTGAGCTATACTAGCCATTGGGGGGATCTCACACTCCCTTTGATTGATAGGCTGTATCTGCCATCAAAAGGATTATACTCTCCCTTTGATGGCTGGTGCAACTCTTCCATAAAAGGGAGTGGGGGAGTGGGAAATCCTCTTGGTGGCTGGGTTGTACCAGCCATTGAGAAGACACAATCACTTTGATGGCCAGTAACAACTGGCCATCAAAGGGAGTTTCCCACTAGCTGCATCCTACAGGTCCAACTGTGAAGTAGGCCAGAAATTTCACAAGATCCTGTTCAACCATTTCCACCCTGAATTTTGCCCAAATTTGAGGGTGAAATTCATGTCCAAGTTGTAATTGCCATCAAGAGGAGTTGACAATCCCATCAATGACTGGTATAAATCAGCCATCATAAGCAGGTTGCCTCCAATTAACCAGCACTCTGTACCATCCATGAGGAGAAATTCACACTTCCTTCATTGACTGGGTTGTAGCAGCTATTGAAGGGAGTACAAACTCCCTTCAAAGGCTGGTACAATTCTGCCATTAAACAGAGTGCACACTCCTCTTGATGGCAGGTTTGTGTTGGCCATTGACAACACTGGGTCGCTACGCTATTTCAGCGCTACGCGTTAGCGTAGCGGCAAAAAAGCGCTCATCTATTTTGCATAGCATTAGCGCGCTGTTAGCGCCGCTACGCTGCGCTAATTTTCAGCGGCGCTAACAGCGCGCCAATTCTTTGTTAGCGTTAGCGCGCCGCTACAGTCGCTACGCTACGCTGCGCTGCGCCACAGCGCTTTTAGCGGAAAAAAAGCCCTTTTTTCCCGCTAGAGGCGCTGTAGCGCAGCGTAGCGCGCGCTCTTTTGCGCTCTACATCTGTAGCGTTAGCGCAATTGCGCGCATCTGCGCTAACGCTACGCTATCAGCTAAAATAGCTGCGCACCGCGTGCGCGTAGCGTTAGCGCATATGCGTGCAATTGCGCTAACGCTACGCTAAAAAATAGCGCATTTTCGCTGCGCTACGCTACGCTAACCGCTATGGTTAGCGTAGTGATTTCGCTGCGCTGCGCTACGCTAACCGCTATGGTTAGCGTAGCGACCCAGTGTTGCCATTGAGGAGAAACTCCCTCAAATGGCCAGTACAACCCTGGCATCAAAACTCTGTCAAATGAGGTTGGTAACAATAGTGATTCCAAGACCACACTTGTTCACGCACTTTATAGCTTAAGGTACAATCCTGGATAAGGTAGCCACTACTCAGGTCTGGTGATGATTAACTGTTAAACTGTGGAGCCCAGGGGATCATGTGTTTCCAGTGGTCAGGCAATTTGAAAAATTGATGCTAATTACATCACATTTGAACAATGGTCGGCCTGAACACAATTTTTGCAACACGCCAGGCAGGTAAGAGATGATTATGGTTTCTTCCACCTCCTCCCAATTCAGGTCTATCTGACAGAGAAGTTGGATTTTACAACCCTGAAATGATTACCAGGAGATGCATACATCTTGAGGTCCCCTTGTGGCTTGATCAGTTGAGCCTGCCTGGTCACAGTGAAGTTGACCAAGATTGGCCTGTTCTGATGGACACATGGATTTCAGGATCCTCAGCTGGAACAACCATGGAATGTGTTCCAGGTTGAGTCAAGCTGGAGTTGAGCATTGGGTGAGGTGAAGTTATGGAATTTGCCATGAGGTTAGGATGAAGATGATATCAGCCTGAGTTGAACATAACATCACTATTGACACAAGCTTAAGTTGATTATGTGGCACACATGTTGCATGCTTGATACCCGCCAGGGTTGCTGAAAGTTGTGTATGTGGCACACATGTTGCATGCTTGATACCCGCCAGGGTTGCTGAAGGAAGACACGGTCTGGCACTCTCTAGAGAGTGCCACACTCTCTCCCCTGGTGTCAAGGCTGCGCTCCATAGATTGTGAACAGTTTGAATTGAATTATTTTGAAATCTGACTGTGGGGTGACAAACCAATATCATTTATCTGCAAAAATCTACGGACTTGCTTTGCGCACTGCCAGAAACTCTTTGCGCACTGTAGGAGTCGTTGTCCCAACGTCCAGGCTCCAGTGCGCGCTTCCGCCACGGCTCCTCGCGCACTGTGAATTCTCCCAAAAAAACCGCTTGCATTTCTTGGGATATTTTTTGAGGGATCAATAGAACAACCCTTCATAACCCCTCCAAAGAATATAACTGAGTAATTTGGGGGTCTCCTTGAACCTAGAGAATTTTGAGAAGAAAAAATCATATTTTAATGCCGTAGGCACCTGTAGTGCAGCTTCCTGTGACCCAGCTGCCACAAAAATTTTCTACAGTATCATGATACATATGCCAATTTGTTGTCTGATAATTTTCAGAATTTTCCATAGCTTTCTGTTTGTGAAATAGGTATTACTGTAATTTATACTTGTTGGAGCAGTGATGAACTCCCTGGTCTCCTGAGTGATGACCTGTGATTATTATTAGCTTTATGAAGCTCTTCCTAGCTTTGAGGATTCAACCTGGGCACGCTTAAAGAGGTATGTCATTTAAAATGCAAGTTTTACTTGGGGAAAAAATGTTTATATGCAAAGGAGCTTGAATTGAAATGTTTCTCAAGGGGTGTGAAAGGAACACGTAAATAATTTGGAACAATATAGTTTACTTTATTCTCAATCACAAAGGAGGGAGGGGGAAACAGACGGCTAAAAAGGTACAAGGAAGCAAATAGGAGGGCATGTAGCTGATCTCAAACTTTGGAATGAGCTCTACAGTACCGGTTAGGAATAGGACCAGAGGGGTCAGAGGCGGAGGCTGCGGAGTTCAGGGATTGCCTGTTACTAGCAGCAACAGTAACCAACGGAGGGTGCGCCTTTACTGTGAGTGGGGCCGGAAGGAAGCAGAGGGGGAACCCCAACGGGGTGAGCGAGTTTTCCAGCAGGGTTATGGGTCTTTGGGCTGCCAACGAGTCCTTGTTTCCGGTTGAGAGAGGCGCCACCAGGCGAGATCGTTTCATGCGAGCTGAGCCGGTTAAGATTTGCCTTGGCAGCCAGCGGGATGTCTTGCTCGTCGATCTCAGAAGATGATGACCCCTCTCCATAAGAGGAGATAATCTCATTGGCCAGCGACGAATTGGTCATTGTTGCCTCTTTCATAGCTAAAGCCGACTTCATTTTTTGACTAGTTTTTCGCACAACCCTCCCCAAACTCTGTTGAACATATATTTGAATGATTAAACCTCTCAATCAAGACCGATGACAGGGCTTCCAGTTACTATTTCTAATGGATCAGCTGGAAGCTCATCGTTCTCGGAATCACTTGATGAGCTGTCAGAAATCAACCTCTTGAGATGTTTCAATGTTTCCGGCTTGAATTCAAGACAGCCGTGAACGTTAGCGGCGAAAAAAATCACCTAAGAAGTTGATGAAGCAGTTGAGATGCAACGGACCTTTGCCAAACGGTTTGATCAGGCACCTTTTGAGGTTTCTCACCCGCGCTTTTGTACAGTTTCAACGATTCTGGGCTCCGCAGTCGATTTTCTGATGATTTGCTGCCATTTTTTGTGTCGGGTAAAGCAGCAGTAGCGGCGTGAGGATCCATTAGTTTGTTGGCAGAGTGAAAAGTGGCAGGTGAGTATGAGACCCCCGGGGTTCATTCCCCTTCTCGGCTGTCTGCTCTTTGATCCCCCTAAGGGGACCCGAGTATTATTTTTTTCATTAATTATTTCACAATTTTCTTCTGTTGGAAGGAGACCCAGTACCTCAAGAAAATTTCAGGGAGGTAATAATTACCCCCTTCAACAATTTGTAGAAAAAAAATAACAGAAAATATAGGTGTTCTTGAGCAGTGCGCGAAGAGCCGTGGCAGAAGCGCGCACTGGGGGCGGGACGTTGAGACAACAGCCCTCACAGTGCGCAAAGAGTTTTTGCAGTGCGCAAAGTAAGTCCAAAAAACTATGGGGTGAGTGAAACTGGTGCCCAAAGGCTGAAACAACATACTAATTATATATATATTGTTTGTTTTCAGCGGGGAGAATGGCAATTACTCTGCCATTGATTTACCCAATGAATGGCGGGAGGATCATTAGGCATGTACCAATTGCCCTATATTGTGATGATACTTCTGGAAACAAATCAAAAAAATGGAATAAGCACATCAGTTATTATTTTACACTTGCAGGTCTTCCATCCAGGGTGTCAAATCAGCAGTATAACTGTCATTTCCCCTCAACAACGGTAAGCCACTTCGCTACATTTAGTCTGTAGTTCAGCGCAGTGTAGCGGATCTGAACTACAAATGAAGGGGTTTTCTGTTAGCGGACAGTGATTGCCCGCTACCGCTAACAGGCACCCCTTGAAACTACAGGGCCTCTATTGCCGCTATCAGCGCTAGCAGTGCTATTCAACCGCTACACTGCCAGAATAATTAGCTGGGTTAAGGTTATCCCAGTTAAACTGGGATTAAATCAACTAATTTAAACTTGGTTGATCTCAACT
Source organism: Puccinia triticina (assembly GCF_026914185.1). NCBI lineage: Eukaryota > Fungi > Basidiomycota > Pucciniomycetes > Pucciniales > Pucciniaceae > Puccinia > Puccinia triticina. Next base: position 4,253,736 of record NC_070574.1, on the reverse strand, counting down.
GATAAAATATAAATCCAAGGTACCCCCCTTGGATTTATATTTCATTGGTCAAGAGCAACCCATTTTAAATTGGTTGAGTGCATCCAAGTTAAACTGGGATGACTTCATCCCAGCCAAATATGCTGGCAGTGCTAAAAATGCTGATAGCGCTGTTAGCGCCCGTTAGTGTAGCAAGCTAACGGCACTGTGTCAGGAACTACACAACGCTAAACTAGCGGATAGCGCACACTACGGATAGTTTAGTGTAGCGGCCCACCGTTGCTCTCAACATCCCACACTGCAGGGCCATTGGAATTGGCCAATCAAATAGTAGATGAACTGAAGTGGGTTCAATTGTTAGATAACAGACTTGTAATAATCCAATAGCCTATTCCCCTTGAACTTTGAGCAGTGATATTACAAAAGACGGATATTTTGCATATCTCTGTGAATTGCAACAAGAGATTCTTGTGTCCACGGTGGTCCTCTGCTTCCTAGGAGACTCTCCAATGCATGCAGAAGTTACCAATACTCCTCTTCCAGGTGCTGCCTTGAACCCCTGCCGCATTTGTCATTTGGGCGTTGAAAAGCGGTCAGATAAATCTGGAGAAGATTACATTTATCAGTTCTTGGGCATTGACTCTTTGGGTAACAGCTAACAGGGTAAGTATCAGAGTTGTTTTTCAAAAAAAAAAAAAATGCTTAAAAAAAGGTACACATCATTTAGGATGTGGTGGATTATAGAAAATGGAGTGAAACCATTGAAAGCTCTCATAAACTGTGGGAAACAGCTTTGAAATATTCAAAAGACACCTATATTGAAGAATCCAAATCATTAGGTGTCCAAGATGTTCTCAACATGGCATTTGTAGATATACTCAAATCCAGAAAGAAGAAATCAGAGCTTGCAAAGATGATGGCACTGGACAAGCATCAGAACCACAAACTTTTTAACCCGTTCCTACAATTGCTGGAGAAGAATTTGTCACTCTGAATGAATTCTATGAATCCTGAATATGATTGGCCAGTGGAAGTTTTGCATGTCAAACTATTGGGCGTCATCAAATACATCACCATAGATTTCCTCAGCAACACAATCAAGCCACGGCATACAAATGATCTCCTGGGAGCATGGCAATCATTTATCACTGATTGGCTTGACCTCCCAAAAATAAATGCTGCTTACTTGTATAAGCATCACAAAAGCATGGTTGAAAAAGATTTCAAGATTGTGCTTCAATGTGCACCTTTTGTTTTCTTCCAGTTCGTGGATGAACAGCAGAAAGAATTATGGTGTGCATTGTGTAGAATGGCACCCTATGTCTTCCAGACTCACATAACTGACATGGAAGTTTACCTGAAGGAAATGGAGATATTGGTTGATAAATTATCATTACAGCTCATGAAGTCCAATGCAAGATGGGTGAATAAACCAAATTTTCATATGTTGATCCACCTGGTACATTCCATTGCAAGATTTGGGCCAGCCAGCCTGTTTGCAACTGAAAAGTTTGAGAGCTTCAACAGCATACTCAGAAATGCTTCAGTCCACTCCAATAGGCAACATCCTGAAAAGGATTTGGCAGTATCATTTAGCAATTTCCAATGTCTGAGGGTCATTTTGTCAGGTGCTCTTCTTTGGAATCATGTCAAGCAATGCTATTTTAGAGAATCAAAAGAATTGAGACGTATATTTAGAATGGAAGACATACAACAATCAATGGGCTATGTTCATTCAAGTATTTATGGGTCAGGGGATGAGTTACCTGGAATATCACTGGCTATCACTGGCCAAGCTACCCAAATCAGATAGAGTCCCTGTACCCAGGGAGGTTAGTGATAAATATCCAAATCACCAGTTCAATCAAGAATGCTGTTTGAAAATGGATGATAAAGAAAGTGTGCGGAAGGGTTATTTTGCATATGTTCTGCGGCCAGGGAATAGTCCAGCAGTCATTGGCCAAATTCATTAAATCTGGAGAGCTTCCTCAAGATCATCATTAGTTAGCCCCAAATCTCACATCATCTGCTTGCAGGTTGATGAGTTTGAAAGATCAACTGTCTCTGACTACTAGAAAATGAGGATCCTCAAGAGAACAAATAAAAACCATGTGTGTTCACCTGAGGTACTTCATTTTCATGTGCAGTATCAAATGGAACATAAGATAAAATCTAATCCACACCCATTAATTACAGGAGATAATGGTTGTTTTCAATGTGCAGCACAGCTGCCATGATGGTGGATGTCAAGTTAAATTGGGTTCAAGGCCTATGAATGATACCCATGAAGGCAACCAAGCAAGATACATGGTGGACGCAACCCAAAGGATTCTTTCATTCTCAATTCATGCTCCTTTCATGCAGCAGATGTGTACAGACAACTTGCGCAAGTTCTGCTCAATCCAGTACCTGGAAGTGAATTTGCACAAGCCATTAGAATAGGAATATAGAAATGGAAAGCAGAAAAAAATCTACCCAACTGAGAAGAAGAAAGATTCTTCCAAAATCACCAGCATATACACTCAACAAGAGACTCTGTTCAACCACAAACTCCTCAGAGGGGCAGAAGCACTTCTGTACAATGAGCCCAACCATTTCCCCCTCAGAACCAAACCCCCCAAAGAAGCAGAAGCTATTCTGTACAATCATTCTAAAAACCACAGCCCCCCAAATTTTCCAACCAGAGAAATCCAGAGCATCAATCTAATGAACTCTATGTTGAAAAGACGACCGGAGAGCAGATGAGGACTCGAGGAAAAAAGCTCGAGTGAGGTTTGAGGCCTAGAGGAGAAAAGCTCTGAGGCAACCAAAAAGGAGAAGGAACCCCAGAGAGGGGTCAAGCTGCTAGCTGTGAGGAGGAAAAAGGCTCCTCACTACAAGAGACTCACTGGTCTCAGGGAAAAGCGCGCAGGAGCTGATGAAGTTTTGATTATCCAGATGAGCAGACTTTGTAGCTATTACAACTGAGTGACAAGTTGTGGGCAGAAGGTGAACAAGCATATTCATCTGGAGGGAGGAAAAAGGAGTGACAGATGTGTGACAGGGAGAGAAATGGACCCTGGGCTGTTGCAGTTTCAACACTCTATACCATGCCAAGTGGGCCACAAGCAAGAAATATGTATCCAGAGGTATGGACACCTACCATGTCACTGTTTCCTTGTCCAGAATCCTATTTGGACACCCCAAATACTCAACCAATGTATGTATCAAACCCAATGTGTGGGTTACATGGCGCCCCAGCACCTCAAGCTAACCCATTGGGTGGATTCAACCCCCCCCCCCCCCAGTGGGTAGCAGTAAAGGAAATTCAATGTACCAGTCTTCATCCAGAAGTTCACTTGGGACAGGGCAACCAATGTATCCAGTAAACTATGGTCCCCCAGCTGGCCGCAGCACCAGTAGAGATTCCATGTACCATCCTTCACCCAGAAGTTCCCAGTATGACCCCCAAGGTGGGTATCCAGGAGGATATTATCCCTCCTAATCCAGAATGTGAGGTTCAAAGATTATGATTGAGAATCATAGTTTCCCAAGCATCCCATTTGTCAGAAATAGATATTCATTTCTTTTGTGCCCCCCAAAAAAACCATACAAATTAACACAATAAGCTCATCCACAGGTTTGCAATATAGATAAAAATGATCAAATAAAAAGGTAAGACAGATTTTGGGTTTGGAGTTTAGATTGAGGATATCAGTGTAGAAATATCAATAAAATAAAATATACAGTTATTATTACTTCATGTGATAGAGGGAAAAAATAGGCCCATGAAAAATAATTATTTCATCTTTATTTCATAGGTCACTTTGACATCTTTATCAGGCAAAAATTAGACCCATGAAAAATAGTGGCATCAATTTTGTTTATCATCTTTATCTCATAAATGGGCACTTTTTTCAGTCATTACACAATCTCTCAATCACATTCTATATTTATGTGTTGGAAAACAAATGAAAAAAAAAAATGGGATTGGAATAAATTCTTGCATCAATAAAAAAATGATTATTTTTTTTTGAAATAAATAACTGTCAGATTTTGAGAGGCTTTTGATGTGGTCATTGTCTCAGCAAGGTTAAAATTGAGAATGGGTGAAAGGTAAGGATATGACTTTTGATAGGATTATGATGAGCAACAAATGATAGATGACAAATTCTTGAGTTGGGCAACCGCTGTGGAACTTCTCACGGTTGGGGGAGAAAGAGCTTGGAGAGGATAGAGTGCTTGAAGGGCTGCTCTCCGGTGACTCTGGGAGAAATAGCACGAAGAAAAATAAGATTTGTGGCTTCTTTAATCTTTCTAGGCGCTGCTACTACGAAATACTTGTGTCAATCACTTGTAAGGCGAAGAGAAGAGGGTTTTATGGTGAAGATGGGGTCAATTTTAAGGGTTTAATTCACAGGGGCACGATTTATAATAATCAATTTCAAATTTACAAGATGTGATGAAAGCTAAATAGTAACGTGGTACTATTTCTCTAATGCTGACATGGGGAAGAAAAAGGCCACAAGATGAGCTTCTTTTATATTCTACAAGCTAGTATGAGAGTAGTTTTTGGTCTAGAAAGATTTACAACTATGTATTGAAATTGTTGTTACTTATAAGCCTTGGCTTTTCTATATGTAAATGATTTTTAGTCTGGAATACTTCTCAAAGATGTTAAACAATTCTTAGAAGTGAGTACTAGATTGAAGTGTAAAGAAAATTACTGTAAATCTCTTTTTATACTATTTTTGTATATATAAGTGGCTATTTCTGAAGGATTACATATATTGAGTGTTTTTTATATTTATAGCCAGAAAATACCTTTTTAAAGCGCTTAAATAAATAAGAAAACTATGTAACATCTTGGTGAAAGTGATATAAGATACATTTTCACTTGTTTATGTTAAAAATGTTTAAATTTTGGCTATTTTACACGCTGCGCGCGTTGATTGCGCTCACCACATCCCCTCCCAACTTATTTGTCTGCCCTCAGACAAACCCCAAAAAGAGAGAAAAGAAACAGAAAAGAGGAAAGGAAAAAAATAACTTGTTTAGTTGCCAGCTACTAGACAGCTTGGGGTTGACTTGATACTGCAATGATGTAAAGAGGGCGTGAGACGTGTGATACCTGCGCGCAGGGTGTTGCGCCGTAGTCCGTTCAGTTTTAGATTCAGGCACGCGAGAAATAGGTAGTATCCGACTTGAAACTTTGCCGCAGCATACCCGATCCACTGAGACTTTCGAATCCGATACCACATCAACTATGTATTCAATCTGATAAGGTTTACTTGTACCCGTATTTTCATGATTTTAATCGCCCCAAAAGCTTGACCTAGTCCGAAAAACCTTCGCAGATTCAACCGGCCTCCGATTTTTAAGCTGAATCACATCCTCTTACTCTCTTCTTATCTCAGAATGGTGCTAGTATATTTATCGTCCTACTTCAACAGTTGCTGACCAGTCTTTGTTTACATTAAGCAGATTTGAAATGCGGCTTATTGGCCACGCTAGCTCGTTGGACAATATTTAACAGTCTCGCCGGTTCCTCCGTAGTCTCAAAGGCGTTCTTTCGTCAGCCATTCTAGATACCTATTCAATTCTCAGCCCCAGGAAATGTTTGTTTTCCATTCTGTTTTGCGCTATCAAACGTGCTTGGCCGCTTTTAGACCGCTTATCTGATCCAAATTTGGCCGCATCCAATCCCAGATTCAAATCTTGGCTCCTTCTACCCGTTCGTAGCTATTTAAACCAAATGACTTGTTGGTCTTATTCCAACATCTCATCCACCTCTCATATGGCACCGTAACAGCAGTCTGAGAAAAAGGGTGAGCTTTCTTATGTAGAACTCCATTACTGATAAAGAAGAACCGTGATTTCTTAATTATCTGCTTGAATTCATCCAAGCTAATCCCAGCAGCTTTGTTCATCCAACTATCTTAAATCCACACAATCCTGGACATTTAGATGTAAGTTTTGGCCTATGCAATTGTCAAAAAATAATTAAATCTATTACACAAGGTATCAGACGTTGAAAAATCCCCGAAGACCCGAAGGCCCTATGGATGACCCTCCAGCTGTGCCGGAGCAACAAGCAAAAGAGGGCCGGTTGGTAAACTAGCCAGGGAGGGCCTAACCAAGCAGCTAGGTGGCTCCCAGGGAGGGGGCGGAACAAAACCAAATCCCCTGCGGATCAATAGAACGTCCCGACCCCCCCCACCTTTATACCTTGTGGCAATCAACTTGACCAACCTACTCTGCAACTCTGCCTCAGTCACTCCTACCCCCGTGGCTTGACTTGTACCCTTGACAACCGTCTCTGCCTCGGTACCGCCACCGTCTCCTGCCCACGATCCTACCTTTCCAGCTCTCAACATGCACAACCGCCAGCCACATAATTCCTCTGTTGTTGATTACAAAAACCACCGCCAAGGCAAACCCCTGCCCACCATCTTGACGCAACGCACCTCTATAGCGTATTGTTTCCATGACCGCGCCACTTGTCACTCCGCGGAATCCTGCCAACACTGGTCGGTGGCGTTTACCAAGGCCAAAATCAGAAGGAAATCAACAAGACCATCTCATGCCCGCAACTCGGCCGTCTTGGCCATCCAAGACCATCCGAGTAACCCGCACTTGATCTACACAAGCTTGTACAACGGCACGATCCGGGAGCTGAACCTTGAGAGCCAGCAGAGCATGGAGGTCGTCGATGGCCAGGCGCTCTCCGCCAAGGACAACATCTTCCTCTCGGCCTTCGAGTTTTCCAACCAAGACCGCAAGATCTGGGCCTCCAACACCGCCGGCGGCCTTGTCCATCGCAACCGCGTCAGCCAAAGACTGCCGCCTGTCGCTGGACGGTCCCCAAAAAGAAGATGGCTGTCTTAGTATCTGCCTCGACTCCGGAGAGAGACTGGCAGTCACTGCTGGTCTGAATCGAGAGAAGACGGTGCGTGTGAGCGAAACGTGTCCGGCCGGCCGGCGCGGGCGACCCGGATGGGGGGCCCTCGGAGCCGCCAGACATCGGCTTGCTCCCTCCGCTCTCTTTCCCGGCCATTGACGGCTTCGACTTCTCGCTCGACCTGCCCTGCCGCGCAGGACCCGCTGGCCCTGCTGCCAACAACCTTCCGGCGCTCCCCTCGTCGCCTCCCTTGCCGTCGTCGCTCTCCAACATCATCCATCCCCTACTGGCCTTGCTTGCGCCCTTGACCTCGACGCCGGCGCCCTGGCCGCGCTCATCTCTTCTCCCTCCCTCCCTCCGACCTGTCCCTCCTCCCCGCGCCATCCAGCCGACGCCCGCCCTTCTCCCGCGTGTCTCCCGCCCCGTCTCTCCCACCCTCCTCAACGCCGTCTGCGTCGCCCTCTCTGCCGCCGTCCATGCTGCCCCCCCTCACCCGTGGTCTCGCACCCACCAGTCCCCTGGCCTCTGATCAGCAGCCCGAAGCCCCGCCCGACAAGCTCTCTAACGCTCTGCCTACACTCATGTATCCTAGCCTCCTATAACATCCTCCTCTTTCTTTTCTTTGTTTGCCGTTTGATTGATTCACTTTACATAAACAATATCATTTGATTCAACAATTATTTCAATTGAACAATTCCAGCAGTTTTTTCTTGTTTTACATGCACATAATTTTAACAAATTGATTCTTTGTTTCAAACTTGAGGGGTGAAAACTTTTGTGGTGAACTAACCTTTGGTTATATGCTGTACTCTTAAGAGCAGCAAACAATAAAGTGTGCAGATTATTGTTGGTGCAAAGCCCATCAAAGGGTGACACCCCTATGAGTTTGATGATGAAAATGAACAAAAATCTTGCAAATGGGACTCAGTCTGGAACTTTTCTTGAATTGGATATAATGATTGTATATTTTAGCTAATAACACAAAATTTATGAAAGGAAGTTATCAGATGAGTTGAGGCAAAGTATGTATTGCAAACTAAATCATTCTTTCTTGTGTCAAAGGTTTAGCAATACTACTATGCAAGTAGTTGTTATTTGTTCTAATTCAAGTTAGACAGTTTCATAAACATTGAGAATGAATATATGTGCTTGGTAAATTGATAAACTTACTGCTTTTCGAAAGGTAGGGTGGACATACAAACCTGCAGCGGCACAACTGCATTGGCCTCTATTGAATTCTTTCAACTGCATGTTAAACCACAGGTAATTTTGGATAAGGCTTACAGCTGGATTAAGTAAGGTGTGGGTGGATGGTTGAGCCATTGCTGTCAGAAACTGTGAAAATTTGGTGGCTTCAAACTCAAAGTGGAGGGGAGGAGGGGGGTTCCTGCTTGATGGGGAAAAACTTCCGGGCTGCATGGGGGCTCACTGTTTTGACACATTTTGGTGTTTGAGTTGGGTGTTTTAATTAAATTTGGGAGAAAATTATTGTTGCAGATCCAGTTTGATCAGGGTATCTGAGGGTGGGGGGTGAGGTAATGCTAGATTTGTGGGGATTGTATTAGTGCCCTGCAGCGGCGAAGCCGCCTTGGCCTCTAGTTGTGTTTAAGTAATATTCCAGATTTTTCCAAAACCCTTCCTGTAAGTTCATCACCTCCCCTCCCAACTTGGCTGTTGTCCCCAACAGCTGTACCAAAAATGCTTCTTTTGTTCCAAATCCCGGGTGCGGTTTAATCCAATCATCCTCCTCATCAAAGCTTTTACCTACTTCACCTGGGTCCGGTGGTCTACGCGAAAGACCATCAGGCATAGAGAAATTTTTAGCGGAAACGTGCACTAGATCGTACGAGAACAATTGAATAAACGCAATCCAGCAATTCATAGGCACATTCGGTAAGGACGGGTTATTGATCATTCCTATAAGACATTTTGCATCGACTTGTAATTCGATGTGTTGACCCCATAAAACGGTTTGTAATTTTTTTAGAATTTTAGCTACGCCGCATAATTCCAATTTTGACTGAGAATAGCTAGATTCTTGGTTTGAAAACACAATAGATTCATATAAAATTGGCCAATCTAATCCTTGATCATCCTCTTGTGTAAGTACTGCTCTGGCTGCAATTACACTCGAGTCTACTGATAATTTAATTTTTCCAGCCTTTTCCCCATAATCCAGCTTTTTTAGAGTAATATCGGACCCAACAATTTTCTTTAACTGATTGAAGGCTTCTTGACAGGCTTTCGTCCACTCCCATTTTGCGCCTTTCCAGGTTAGTCGCCGTAGCGACGCCGCGATTGTAGAGAAATTTTTGATAAACATTCAGACGTATACACAAATTCCCAGGAATCCACGAACTTCAGTTGCATTCGCCGGCACCTGCCAAGTCTCGATTTTGTTCAATTTCTTCTTTGAAACACGTCGCCCCTCCTTACATACAACGTGCCCAACCAGATCTAGTGCTGGTACACAACACGCAAATTTTCTTGCGGAAATAGTAAGTCCGGCCTCCTCAATTTGGAATAAGATTCTCTCCAAAATGATTGCGTATTCAAAAATAAACCGCCTAATCTCCAGGTTTTCTTCTAATGGCACGTTATTATAATCAGATTCAGGCCCTTTGATTCCACCGTCATCGATAAAAATTCCAACATGCTGTGGAATTTCGTCTTGAAGAATCCAGGCCATCTGGGCTTGATAGACAGCCACGGAATTAGTGGCACCTTGCAGCAATTGAGTAAGTTGTAACCTTCCCAGCGGAGTTTCAAAGGTAGTTAGCGGTCTAGATTCTAAGGCTAACTCCCTCTCGTCATATCCCCCCATTATATCTCCTAGCCCATAACAAGCGCGGCCCATGAATGATTGGACTAATTCTTCCGTGGACGGCGGCATTCCGGCGTCCTTAATGGTTACTTGATTTAATCTTTGTAAGTCATGGACGATCCTCAACTTCCCGTCCTGTTTTTTAACGCAAAATATCGGGCTCGAGTAGCTTGATCATGACTGTTCATACAGGCCTGTCTTAATTTGTTCGCGTACCAACTCGATGAACGTATTCTTAATAGGTCCCGGAATAGGGATTGGCTTCTGTTGCCACGGTTCGTGAGGTACCACTGGTATAACGTAAGGGTGCCCGTATGTATGCTTCAATAACCCTCTTTCTGATTCGTCGAAGGCCAAGTATCCCTCTCTTAATGTAATTATATGACAGAACAAGTTTTTTTCTGCGTCTGACAAAAATCCCGGCGGACCAAAATTAATTTGTTTTAATCTTTCCAATGTCACTTTATTTGTTGGCAAAAATTTAGGTGGATGTGCGGTTAATGGTGTTTGATAGGGATCGCGTGATAATTCAGGTCTGGCCAACAGAGGATTCACAGCTAACGACATTGGAATATTTATAGGTTTTATTTTTTTTGTTACCGATTTATATTTCGCGGCTTGACAACTCTTTTGATTCCCCAGGTCCTCGCCTATTTTGATTGGTCGAAGCCCTGGGTTTTCCCTAAAAAATCCCGAGTGACCAGGTGTGTAGGTAAAGTAGTTTCCCATTTGTGATGCTTTGGTAAGCAAATTGGAACCAAATAAGTTTTCCCTTTAGGATCCAGAATAGCTAGTGATTCGCCTCCCTCTGCATTGTATTTTATAGTAGCAGACTCCCACGTCGATAAGAAGCGGTTTCCCCAAAATGAATTGCACGGAACCACGAGCCACCCAGGAATGTATTGGCCGTCCCCGTTTCCCTATTTCACCTTCTACCGCTTCCGCAATCCCGATAATTTCTGTCTGATGCCCTCCTATGCCTTTTAGATTCATCGGTTTCTCCGTTATTACCAACCCCAACTGCTGCGCTAAACTTTTGGGTATCAGATTAACCATCGATCCTGTATCCAAAAGCGCTTGACTTTCTTTCCCGCCAATCAAAAGCTTGATATACCCCAGTGGGCACGAATAATGTGTCGTGAGCTCTTTTTCCACTCCTTCCACCTCTACCAAAGCTTGATTTGCTGAATTTTCCCCTTCTACGGGTACTCTTCGATTTGAAATTTTCTTTTTAAAGATGTCTAAAATCCCTGGTGAGATCACAAAAATTTCCCCATAGCTTAAGGTCATTTTTCCCTTGGTCAGCATTTGCTTAGCGGCTTCCTCTTCCGCACCCGCACCAGGAAAAAAAAGTAGTCACTTGATGGCAAGTGACATGATGCAGCTTTGTTTTCAGCTCCAATGCTGCTCCTCTCCACCAGCACATCTAGCGCTCACATGAAAGGTTTCAGGATCAAAGCACTCAATGTGACAAAACCAGATGATGCTCAGCTTTGGCCCTGGCCCAGCTGATGCTCAGCTTTTACCCTTGCTCAGCTGATGCTCAGTCTTTGCCCTGGCCCAGCTGATGCTCAGCTTTTGCACTGGCTACTTGATGATCATCTTTGGCCCTGGCACAGCTGATGCTCAGCCTTGGCCCTGGCCCAGCTAATGCTCAGCCTTGGCCCTAGCCTAGCTGATTTTCAGCTCTGGTCCTGTCCAAGCTGATTCCCATCTTTCTCCCTGGACTGGTTCAGCTGATACTCAGCAAGCTGAGCATCAGCTGGCCAGCTTGCCCAGGACTGGGTCAAAGCTGAGCATCAGCTGGGACAGGACTAGGAAAAGGCTGAGCAAGGACTGGTACAAAGCTGAGCATCAGCTGCGCCAGGAATAGTACAAAGCTGAGCATCACCTGGGCAAGGACTGTTCAAAAGGCTTCATTCCAATTCTGAGAGTGAGCTGCGTGAAAAGGCTGAGCATGAGCTGAGCAAAAAAGCTGAGTATGAGCTGGGTACCAAAGCTGAGTATCAGCTGGACAGAACTGAGGATCAGTTGGGCCCATCAAAAACTGAACAGGACCTCCTTGGTAAATTTTGGAAGTTGAGGAGATGGTTGGGAGATTGGGGTAGATAGTGGATAGATATTGGATAGATGGTGGGTAGCTGTCTGGAGCTGGTGTGATGTCACTTGTCATTGACTGACTATTTTATTTTCCTGGTGCCGGATATTCTTTAGCTAGAGTTTTCTCAAGGTGTGTTTTTTTTATCGTTTTCTCCTTTGTTAACTCCTCACTAGCTTCTTCAAAGCGTACTCTAGGCGCTGGCAAAACCTTTCTGGCTGACGGTTGGGCCGGTTTCTGAATGGATACTTTCTTTAGGATATCTTCAGCATTGATATCCATTACAATTTCTTTTTCTCCTTTTACGCGTTTTCCTCCCGATGTCTCTTCTGGTTCCCTCCCAGACCTAGTTTGTTTCCCAATATCGACTTCGTAAGTGGCTCGCTCCTCTGGCTCACAATCTTCTAGTTCTCCAAAAGAAGCTGATATTCCAATAGGAGCTGCTTCTGTCACCTCTTTATCAAAATTATCTACAATATCCTTTATGGCTCGGCGGGTATCCCAATTAATCACCGTGTTGTTGGGCAAAAGATAGTTTTGCCCCTCCTTTCAAACCTTTCCGCGGCTTTCATCGTAAGAGTACACGCCACAAATATTACTACCATGATCTTCTCTAAAGCAATAATAAAATTTGAATCCCGGTCTCTTATAGGGTACGTTAGTTGGACCTTCTCCCAAAGATGTTGCCGCTTCTGGAGTCTTATGTGGGGGATTCCCTTTTCCAGCGGATAATGTCTCCAGTTGTCTCGTGATCTCTTCCAGTTTCTTATCGTACGCCACAACTGAGGGTCCTTGCGTTGGCTTCAAATTCTTTTCCAAAGGTGTTTTCTCTACTTCCTCTGTTGCTTCCCACAGGTTCTGTCGTTCCAAAATGGTAACTGACTGAACTTCTCTCTCGACATATTCAAACAGTATCTTGGTTTTGGGTAGAATGTCCCCTCCATCCCTCGAAGTGGTCATCATACCGTCCTTTAGCATATGCATAGCCGCAGCCGTGCCTATTTTCTTGCTCATAGCCTGCAATATCGATTCTCGAAACTCCTCAATGCTTGCATTGTAGCCCATTCGTACGAGGTATTGTGTAATTAACTCGTATTTTGTTTTAAATACTCTGAAATCTTTTAACGTCTTTATTCCTCCTGCCTTGACCGCCTCCGTAACCAGATTCTGTAGATCCCTTCGCGTATGTTTAACCAACGGCAAGGCTTTCCCAAACCGATCTAGGAGCTCCTGTTTCAAAGCCTCCCAATCCCTCTCCTCGAACCCTCTCATATCCTCGATTTCGGATTTCAACTCCTTGCCCCTCACAAAAAAGATGACCTGTTTGACCAAGTCTTGTGCGCTAGCGCCATCAGTTTTGCCAGCATTTTCGAATTGTGTAATAAATTTTTCTATTGTTATGTTTGTTCCGTCAAAGAATATTTCCTTGTCCATTGGTTTTATTTTTACTACACCAGTTCCAGCCACAGGTCCTCCATACTTGGGCAGCCGTGCTTCTTTCCTTTTAATATAAGCCCGTCCATGTCCCATAGCTGGATAATTCCACGGCTGTCTCTCGTAAGTTTCCGCCGGCGCTTGCTCCTCATTTTTACTAGATGCTCTGGAGGGCGGCGGTACTCGCGCGTCCTCTAAGGGTGGTAATGCGCTGTTGGCCGATCCTGCTGGCTCTCTATATGCCAAAGGGTGCGCATAGAGATTAATAGGTGCTGGAAATTGTTGATGGGCCATGTTGATTCAAGGTTCGAAGAGTATTTTTTAAAGGTAATAGCGAGTTTGTATGACTTTTTAAAGTCTGAAAGATGGTAAAGCCACTGTTGGGACACCACTTTGTGGAACTTCTCACGGTTGGGGGAGAAAGAGCTTGGAGAGGATAGAGTGCTTGAAGGGCTGCTCTCCGGTGACTCTGGGAGAAATAGCACGAAGAAAAATAAGATTTGTGGCTTCTTTAATCTTTCTAGGCGCTGCTACTACGAAATACTTGTGTCAATCACTTGTAAGGCGAAGAGAAGAGGGTTTTATGGTGAAGATGGGGTCAATTTTAAGGGTTTAATTCACAGGGGCACGATTTATAATAATCAATTTCAAATTTACAAGATGTGATGAAAGCTAAATAGTAACGTGGTACTATTTCTCTAATGCTGACATGGGGAAGAAAAAGGCCACAAGATGAGCTTCTTTTATATTCTACAAGCTAGTATGAGAGTAGTTTTTGGTCTAGAAAGATTTACAACTATGTATTGAAATTGTTGTTACTTATAAGCCTTGGCTTTTCTATATGTAAATGATTTTTAGTCTGGAATACTTCTCAAAGATGTTAAACAATTCTTAGAAGTGAGTACTAGATTGAAGTGTAAAGAAAATTACTGTAAATCTCTTTTTATACTATTTTTGTATATATAAGTGGCTATTTCTGAAGGATTACATATATGGAGTGTTTTTTATATTTATAGCCAGAAAATACCTTTTTAAAGCGCTTAAATAAATAAGAAAACTATGTAACATCTTGGTGAAAGTGATATAAGATACATTTTCACTTGTGTATGTTAAAAATGTTCAAATTGTGGCTATTTTACACGCTGCGCGCGTTGATTGCGCTCACCACACCGCAACGGCAGTACCAGAAACTATCAAATGAGCGGGCACGAGGTTGAATCCTGCTTCCTCAAGGTCGGCCTGGGTCATGCCTTTGAAGACAGACCAATGATAAATGGAGTGATTTTGCACGGTAGCAACTTCAAGTGTGTGTTTGTCATCCTGGGCAAGATGTGAAATAAAGAAAAACTGACTCATGGTCAGATCAGCAGCCTCGTGGCGGGGACAGTGTCTCTTGGGAGGTCAAGGCCCTGTTTGGAGCCAATATAAATATAGGTGATATAATCATTTGTAAATTCAATAAAAAATACAAAACTCAACATAAAAAATCCAATTTTTTTTGTAGGAAACCTGCAGTACTGGTCTCATCAACTATGAAGTCAGATTTAACTGATTCAGCCATCTTCAGCACCATAATACCATTATATTGCTTTGTTTTGGTCAAAAGCAATATAATGGTACTACAGTACTGAATATGGCTGAATCAGTTGAATCTGACTTCATAATTGAAGAGACCAGTATTGTAGGTTGCCTAGAAAAAATATTTGGAGGCTTTATGTTGAGTTTTGTAGTTTTCATTGAATTAACCAATGATTATATCACCTATATTTATATCGGCTCCAAACAAAGCCCAAATATCCTCGTGAAAGGGAGGAAATATGTAACTGCAACGACCACTCGTGTGCGTCGGTTGGGGGCGCCACAAGTGGGGCCGTGGAGGAGGTGAATTCCGCGTGGGTTTCACAAAGCCGGTGCCACCCGTCGTCTCCACAAACCCACTCTCGAGGAAGTTCCCCCGGCGTGTAGTGGTCAAAAAACTTGGCGCAATAGCACGATTGGTGAGGGCTGGTGTCGTCTCTGGGAGCGGACACTCATCATTGAGGGTGCTGGCCATCCATATATTCGAACCAAGCCAGCAGTACTATGTAAAGAGCACCCTGTGTATCTCTTTCACTTAGTCGTACGGGGTACCATGTAGCCATGTTTGATTGGACATTCACGGTGGTGTTGATGGTATTGATGAGCTCACTTTATAAGCCCCTGAGCAAGTGTGCTGGGCGATGTGTTGGACGCGCGGGGGTGGAGTGATGGACAGAAGTTTTTGCCGCGCCATCGGCAGAGAACCAGCCTATAACAAACTGAGGAAGGACCCCCGACTGCCAAGGACAGGATGATGCGACGGTCTACTACCCATCCTACCAACCTCTCCTCAGACTCTCAGCTATTCAAGCAGCTCGAATCAGCAACACAGATACTCGATGACAGACTCAACGAGAACCTCAAACTGAACCAACCCATCCAGCTGGAATCGACCCTGCAAGGTCAACCAGAGCGTTTCTTTCAGAAAAAAAAAAACTGCGACTCGAACTACTCAAGCTGATCTATGCCATCTTATTCAGGTCATTCCTCATCGGATTATTCGCTACCTCCTAATCTGATATGGGCTCCCCTCATTAAACGGCGCACCATCCACCTACCCGACGTACTCTTCGATCAATATGATATTCAGCAGCACCGATGTCTCATGGGCATCTTCCCGGAGATTCAAAGGGCCTGGTTCACCGTCGATAACAGACTATTCTTATGGGACTATACAGATGGCAACGATTTCGCCAGTTTCGAACAACTCGAGGAGATCATCTCCGCCATCACGATCGCGAAACCAAAACCAGGCATGTCCTTACGAGCAACATTTAATAAGCTGCTGCCCAAGCTAATCTTCTACCCTCCTTTTCAGGTCTCTTTGTTGCCGATATCCAGCACCTCCTAGTCATCTCAACCCCCTTGACAGTCACCATCGTCGGCTTGGCTTTGAAACCAAACTCCTCGTCTCCAGCCTCCAATGTCGAACTGTCGCTCTACATGACTGGCTTAGAAGTCCCCACCGACGGAATCGTCTTCACCTCCATCTTCAGTCACAACTCAACCGGCCGAATCTTTCTGATCGGATCAACTGATTCTCAAGCAGGTCAGACCGTCGGTAACGAACTATTCGAATTTGAGTATCGTTCCGAAGAAGGATGGTTCAAGAAACGATGTCTGTTGGTTAATCATTCGAGAGGCGGTGCTGGGGCTGGGGCCCTGAACAGCTTATTGCCCAGTTGGCTCAAATCAGTCACTCAAGGGAACATCCTCATGATGAACATCGATCAAGAACGTCATCTGATCTATATCTTACTCAAATCCGGCTCGATCACCATGCTCAGCCTAGGAAGAAACGCACTCGATCCCCCAACAGAAGTGGCTAGCGTCTCAAACATTGTCAGGGAGGCTCTTGCCATGTGTCCAGCAGCCGGTCCATTATTGGACCCCCGAACGTTTGAAATCAGCGGAATGCATATCATCAACAAGCAAGAGGGTGGTCAAGTCGGCTTGGTGGCCGTCACCAGTCAAGGCATTCGCATGTATTTCTCGCTCGCCAAGAGACCTTACGGATACGGCTATTCGGCAAATTCCTCTACTTTGTCTCTCACAAACGATCAAGATCCCATTCCCCGTTCTCTCTGGTTATGTCACATCCGACTACCACCTCGAAACTCAATACCCAACAACAACCAGTTAAAGGAACATAACATCAACCTATCCTCCGGCTTCCAACTCATGGGCGATCCGCAAAACGGTGGAAAACCAGATGGGGAAGACGCCGAACTCGAAATACCACCAATCCCAAATCCATTGAATCTCTCATACACACATTACACCTCCCCGGGTGGATTCTGGGTATCGTCACATAGCGTCGATTCCGAGCACAACGTCCTCCTTGCTGTAGCACCCGATGTCGCCCACCTCTTAAGCGCGACTTCGTCAACAGCCATTCAAACATCCAGCTCTTCTCTTTCGGCCCTACAACAGCCTTTTCAATCTCCGATCTCCGAAATTGCATGTCCGATCAAGATCGAAGGACATGCATGGGCGATCACTCATACAACTCAACAATCGGACCTCGACAATTATCATCCTATCCAGCTCGTAGGTCCTCGACAGGAGTGGCTGGTCTTGTCTAACATGGGCATCACTGTCTTGTCTAGTCAAAGGCCTGTCGACATTTTAGCCGAGCTGCTTAACAACATGCCCGGAAAAGAACAAGAATTGTCACTATTTTGGGATCGGTATGTCTTCTGTTTTCTTTTTCTTTTACCATCCTGCTGTCGCCAAAAGTCTTCATTTGTGAATCTGACAGAAAATTGTGTGAACCGGCAGTTTTGGACGGGATCAAACCTGTGCAATGAGCTTAAGTATTGCGGTCGGCGAATCGGTCACTTACAATAACTCAGCCGAGTCCAATCCCAAGTACCACAGTCTTCTCCAGCCGTCCTCCGGTGCCCCTGGCGGATATCATCATCGATGGGGACCGGAGACGATCCAACAGGCTAAAAAACTGCTGGTTGAATCTTCTGGACGACCAGAAATTTCTCTTTCTGGGGGCAACTCTCAAAGTTGTCAGTTTCGATAGCTTATCCTGGGGTTGCTTTCTACATCAGACGCTGACGTGCTTTATGAAAACCTAAATCTGCTTTTTTATTGCCTCAAGATTCCAACTCGTTCGGCCTGGGAGATGGTAAGAAAATCTGTTTCAGCGGGAAACATGAAGGAATCGCCCTCTATATGGCTTGGCTTGTGCGACCGATTTGGAAGAAGAAGGTCTTGGTTCTCAGGTCAGTAAACCTTTTTTATTATTTTTCAGATTGAAAGGAAATGTAATTCACTTTTTTTTTTTTGACTCGATTTGCTTCTGGTTTGGTATGATCGGAAAAAGTGGAATCATTCCTACGTCTAGCATATCTGAAGGGCTTTTGACAAAAGTGCAAAAAGATCTGGAAGCGCTTCGGCATTTTATTGACAAGTGAGTAGAATTTCTTGTCTCTACGCAGCCAACAACTGCCCCCCAAGAAACCACATTTTCTGATTCAAGATTGCATCAATTTTTGATTTATGATAATCCAGTGAGGTGGTTCTACTATCGTCGATCCCTGATGTACGGACTGCTGGTCGAACTGACCCTGCCGTCTATAACTTGGAGCAAGCTTCGATTGTTGGCCTTCGTGTCTTGTTGACCCAGGCAGTAGAAGCATTGTCGTTTGTTCATCTACTGATTGATTATAAATTGAGCGACTTGTTGTCTGCGTGAGTTTGTCAGCTTTCTCGCTTTCTTTTAAAACATACACATATATAGCTAATGTTTTCATTTTACCAGCTCACCTCGCGAAGTATCCGAAATTCTGTTGAATCTAACGTATCGAGAATTCATCACCGGCCAACAAGGGCGCGATTGTGCTCGAGAACTAGTCAAAACTCTGATTAATCAACAGATCAATCAATCCTTCAGTGTTGATGCGATCAGTGAAACTCTCCAACAGCGGTGCGGTACCTTCTGTACCTCTGACGATGTACTACTGTATAAAGTTCGCACTTCCCTAATTGCCATAGCCGCTTGAACTTGCCGGAATAACATCGATTTTTCTTCTTTCTCCCTACAAGGCAATCGAAGCACTGAACACGGCAAAAGAGAGTTCTAATAGTCAAGAAAAACGAAAATGGGCCCGGGAGGCTCTCCGGTGAGTAGTTGCTTCAATAAAGTTGTATATAGTGACAACTTGCACGAACTGATGCTGAATTTGATATCTTCATGGTTCATTTGTTCCATAAATCAAGGCTATTTCAAAAGGGATCCAAGCACATGTCACTAGAAGTTCTTCAAGATGCTTGTAACCAGTTCACTGATGCTGGTTTCTTGGACGGCGTCGTCGAGCTATCATTATCTTGTGTAAGAGTCTGGGATCCGACTCGGCAAGCACTGTCGTATTGGAAGGAAGGTCAACCGAAGAGTGACAGTCGTTCAAAAGTCTACGAATTGATCGATCAATGTTATTCGTCTATCAAGAACGCCTTGGTTACTTTCGATCCTGGATCAAGTTCAAGTGGTCTGACTTGTAAGCTCTCATCTCCCACTCCTTAGTCATAGACCTTGTTCTTCTAACGCCTCTTCTTTGTCACGCTGAATACACAGCGGCCGAATTGTCGGCTGTGCTCGACCATGCGGTCCAGCTAGCTCTCACAAGTGACGATGAACTATTTCACTACCGTTATTACGATTGGTTACTGGAGCAGGATAAGACCATGCCACTTCTTGAAGTACGTGGGACGTGGATGATTCTTCTTGGTCAAAGCTAACATTCTCTCCAACTGTACCACTTTTACTTAGGCCCGAACACCGTTTTTGGAAGCTTTTCTGCAAGCACCTCCCATTACACTGTCGAAAGCCGATCTGTTGTGGCAATACTATACTCGTAACTCTGCATTCTTTGAGGCGGCTCGAATCTTGGCCAACCTAGCAAGCGATGATGGGTAGGCTTGATTTTGTATTTGATTCGGATGCGGCAGCATTACTCACATCCTCCCGCGTCTGTATACCCTCCATTCCATAGATTGAACCTCCAACTCCCACGAAGAATCGAATATCTGTCATTAGCCGTCAGCAATGCGAAGTCTACACCGAATCTGACCACCAAAAGTGAGAATGGTGAAGTCTTTAGCTTTCTAACGGATATCGAAGAGAAATTGGAGGTCGCTCAAGTTCAAGTCGAGGTGCTTCAGAACGTGCTAGACTTGAGTGATGATCAGTTCCACCTCAACCATCATCATAATGAAGAGCAAGATGCAAGTCAAACCAAAGAAGTCATTCTGCAGGTCTTACAAGCTAGACTGTTAACGATTAGCGAGGTTAGTACCTCTCGCTCTGTAAACATTCTTTTATTTCCCTTGTTGGGTCTCTTCAGATCATCGAGATTGACTTTTGTGTTCTAATTCTGCAGATATATAGAGATATTGTTGAGCCACTAGGATTACTGGAATGCACTTTATTGATTTTCCACGTCTCTGATCACCGAGATCTAAATCTGATCCAAACTGTTTGGTTGGCTATCATCGAGCAAGGTCAGTTCTGTAGTTCCTCATCCAGATGCATGCGGGGCTCTTGATCGTTTATCTCGTATTTCGCGCTGCAGCTCATGAAGGTAGACCCGGCGGTTTGTCTGGAGTTGAGGGCGTTGCTAACAAAGTGTCCCAATTGGGAAGGAAATTCTATCCTTCTGACATCGCTTTTAATACTTGTAAGCAGTCCGACCTGATCTTCTTCCGCAGCGATAAAAACAAAGCTGATTGGATCACCATTTTCTTGTCCCTTCTTTATCTCGGTCTGTCCTTTCTTTATCTTGGTCATGTTTTCTAAAAAAAACGTTAAGCTATGATTGTTGGGATCTTGGAGAAATACGCGTTTGACAACCCTTTGCCTGGAAACAAAAAATGGGTCGGTTCCGTTCTGAGGGAGGCTGGATTACCGTGGCAGACAATCTGGGAATCAGTTGATGAGCTATTCACCAGCAAGGTCAGATTGACATTGCCTCCTGACCATGAAAGTAAATGACGATAATTGAACTGATCAAAGATTGGAAATACAGTTGCCTCCATGGCACATCGATAGTACACTTTCATTTTTAACGTTCGAGATTGCCGAAATCATCCAACAATGGATACGTGAGGTCGACGAGCTGAACGATTTCTTACTGACCAACTCGCACTCAACCGGCAACCCGAACTCGACCGGACCGCCGACGAACGGCTTCCCTGCAGCCCGATTAGAAGACGTAATCGATCGCTACATCGACACGCTCTCTCACATGCTCATCAATTCCCATCCCTCCTCCCACAGAAATGGCCTTCCTAATGTGGCGGCTAACCCTCAGACTCATTCAGATGATAACGAATTCTCTGATGCCATCCGAAGTTTTAAAAAGTCAAAACTTAAAATTCGTGACTTGTTTTGATCTCGTTCATCTGTTTCTTTTTGGACTTCTTAAACAAATTACGGTTTTGATTTTTTCCAAATTTCCATTCCTTTTTTTTGGCCTCCAGAGAATGAATCATTTTCTTGATCATTCTTCGTTATCTACAACCAATAGACTAATCAATTACATCTGGACGACTGCCTGTCTTGGGTCAAATATTTTTTCTAAAATGAATACCACCTCAGATATATAAACATAACAACCTATTTATTTACTGAACCAAAAGCATAATACCTGTGACTTATAATCTGTTGCTTTTCTGGGGATGATAATAAGGTTTGTCCAACAAAAGCTCCTCGAACCAAAGTCACACATCGCACAATCGAGAGTTGATAGAGTTAATCATTGGAAGGATAGCATTTTATTGTTATAATCAACAGGAGCGCTAAACTCAGGTAAATGCCATGGTTAAGCAACATCGAATGAGAGCATAAGAATTTGAAATATTTCCTCCGGCCTTGATTTCAGGTAAGTCTGCAATTCCCGTGTCAACGGGCTTTGTTGAACATACTTCCCTGATCAGATAATCAACTTTCAATTAATGCAACATAGCAGCAGGGATAAATTACTTTGAGGGAGGCAACCAGCTCACTTTGAGCGTCACTAAATCGCTTAAATAATATTTGCATTGCCTCAGCGACCAAAATCCCAGGATGTGTTTCGGGAGCTGATGGACCGTAATGGAAGCTCCGGTTAGATCCAGAATTCGTCAGATGTGACTTGGTTTGCGACCGAGCGCCTGAGTGAATCCAAAGCTCGTCGGCTAATTCCTCTCTGAGGGCACCGTATATTGCCAGCGGATAGTTCACTTGATAATCGAACCGGGCGCAATATCCTTTCACGAAATCTGCAGTCACGAGGCTGGCCACAACTCCTTCTCCGCGTTGCCAACGCTTTCTTTCGACTAGAATGGAAGTAAAGCATTGGAAGTGGGTCCTGTTTTCCGCACGGCTCTTCACTGATTGACTCACCACTTGTTCCATGACCATCCGCCATAACTTCGATCAAAGCGTTAGAAACTGTTTGTAACTGTTGCTGATTTAAAGGCCAACTCTCTTTTGCTGATTTTGAAATACACAAAATCAATTTCGTTGTAGCCAGTGCTACCGTATGATCACACCCGAGCGGGGTCAAAAGGGTATTAACCAAGTTGAATATTGCGCCCTTCACTAGATACTCTTCTAAGAGGCGGTCCGAAGATGAATCAGCTTCTATGTAAACCCCAGTGCTAGTTCAATTTCTCTAACTCACTCAGTGATTGAATTTCGACACATTTAGTAAGAAATTTTAACTTGCTTAAAGCCCTTTGTTGGTGTAACAATTTTTCTTCATGGCAGCAGGTGGGGTCGGCAGAAACCTCGATTTCTAGGAGTAGGCTTTCAAGCATCAAGTTGAACCTGATTTGCAAGCTCTGAATCAGGCGATCAGAAGCTGACTGTGGTAAGCTGAGTGTCATGTCTATGACTTCCAACCGAGCTGGGGATCATTGTCAGTTAGTAGGCTGTTTTTCCGATCGAGCCTGCAGCATTTCATGAAGACAAAATTTGAAGCAGCATACTTGATCCCTCAAAGCTCCCATCGATCTCGACTTGTATGACCTTTTCAACTTGAGTGCAAATTTCATCATTTTCCTCCTTGCTCAGCAATTCCGTCGGTAAGCCGGATACCGCCGAGTAGGTTTGAAGCACTGCCAATGTGGTGTACTTCGGAAAATGTTCTTCAATACCGGATTCCTTAATGTACTTTTCATCCTTCTTCATTCCCTGAAATCCATCGATGGATCCATCCGGTCAGTTTCTTTTACTGCTAGTAGACTAGCCATTCGCGAAAACGCGAAAGCCTGACCAATAAATGTTTGAGGCCTATTGCACGATTCTCGAGTAAAGTGTTCACGACGCGCAAGTATTTTGCGGTCTCTTCTAAACATTCAAACTGAGACCGCATTATATCAGATAAAAAGACTCCATATTGGTTGGAATTCAAACCGAGCCACGAGTATTCTTGGCGAATCCACAACAGGGTCTGGATGGGGGAAAGTGCAGAAACGAGATCTGTTTAAACAAATCAACATACAGTAGGGAGAAGAAACATAGATGCTTACGACCACTCCTACCCAATTCGAGTCTTGTGCAGGGCAAAGGGAACAGTTCCACCAAATCCAGGGCATCAAAAGGGCTCCATGAGACAAGACCATCTTTTGTCCGGCGTTCAAGCCTTCTCCAGAAAGCATAGTTTTCTCAGGAAATAGCTGGATGAGTAGTTTCCACAGAGCAGCATTCGTTGCTGGTTTGAACGGATGGAGTTCATCCTTAAAATCCACGCAAGAGGACTGTTGACCCACTGATATGTCAGTTTAGTCTCGTCTCTTTCCGGGCAACAACCTCTCATAACACCGTCTCACCATGTAAACACAGAGAAGGTGGGCAATTGCTAGATCTGGGAGCCTCTCCAATTGAGCGCAGAGACAAAAACTTGAGATGCTATCAGCTAAATTCTTCTCTGAAGACTGTCGGATGGGATTCAGGCATCTAGAGCAGTACAGGATTGCCAAGGCTGCCAATTTTATATTTATGGTTAAATCTGGTTCTATCTCGAAAATCGGACTTGTAAGAAAGTTAGAAAAGCTATCGATACGCTGGGGTAGTCGCACTGCAAGCTCGATTGATTGATACTCCGCGCCGTCTTTTCCTTTGCCCCTCCCTCGACTGGTGTCACTGACATAATCGACGATGGCGGCAATGACGACGTCGGATAATGTTACCATTTGAGAAGATGCAACATGCTCGCGCTTGATCGCCAAATGGGAAATATTTTGTCTCAGGAGGAAAAGCGCATTCAAGAACCTTTCGCTTACTTGCTTGGGCGGCGGGAACATCGGTACGATCAGAATAGGTCGAGCTCAAGGGAGTGTAAAACTGACTTACGAATCATGTCCAAACATTCGATTAGATCTTCCCTCATCCAACCAGGCAGCCTGTCGTAGTCTTCCTCAGTCGCAACTGTCAGCTTGGCTAATTTGAGAAAATTCGAAATCGTTTGGGCTGCTCGGGCCAATCCGAGGTTAAGGGTGTCATCATTTTCCTGTAAGAACATGCATGTTTATTACTCAATCTTCGCCAGACTTGCTCTACCGCATTTCAACTCACGAGATCACTCTCTAGAATCGCCTGGCTCAATGTTTCGACAGCCGATTTGACGGTATGAGCTTGGGTCGAGACTGAATGGTCGTCTTCCTTCGGCAAAAGATGATCATCTAGTTTGGATGGTTCAACCCCATTCAATCGGAAATCAATCCCAGGGCTGACATTTCCTTGAATCCCAACGGGCTGGGTTTCGTGATCAGGTTCGGTTTCCGTATCGGACATCTTTACTCGGAGGGAGACCGATTCTGAATTTGCAAGGTTTTCTAGAGTTTATTGAGCTCTGAGTTTGGGCAAGTGACGGAAAGAAAGAAATTTATGTAGCCGCTCGGGCACGTCGAAACTCCTCCACGACGGTCAACAGGAAAATGGTAAGAGGAAGACGGTCAGCAGCTCAACGTGCTCACAAACAGACATCATGGGGCCGACTTTCTTACTGTACTCTTTCACTAAGTGACGTCATCAATTTTATCACCCTGACACTGTGATCAAATTACATACGGCAAACTAAGGCCGGTGACCGCGATTGGCAAGATAAGAACTCACAAAATCATATTAAGTACAGAACAACAAGAGTCAGGAAATTGAGAAAAGCGAGGTTCTGCGAGAAAAGTATGGACATGAGTTCAAGGTAAATATTTGATAAATGTAAATAGTTGAGAGGCTCGACACTATTGAACTCTTAATTAAGCAAAAATACTCCCGCAAATCTTTCTGTCCATTCCTCCTGGACCAGAATTTAAACCTGCGATCAGGCTGTCCAGTCTAGACTCTTGAGTCTGCGTCCAAGGATTCTGGAAACGTCGGCCATAACGCCAAGATGAGCATGACAACCCTCGAGAATACTGCCATGTCAGACGCGCCATTAAAGACGACCAAGATCTCGAGAGAGAAGACACCGTCAAACACCGGGAAAATAGCTTGCGAAAGGATAAGCCTCTCTGCCGGAGGAGGGCCCCGCAGGCCGCAGGGCCTCTGCGCGTTGCGCGACAGGCGCCTGCCCAGTGCCCGCCACATTCAAGGTTCCGATCGCGGAGTTTTAAACTAGCAAAAACTAAATAAATACGTTTTTTTGGTTGATCAACAAGCTCGCGGCAGGCAGCACTGGAGGGGCAAGAAAAGGAGACCACAACAGAACGACGAAAAAGATAGAAAACTCGGAATCAAACAGGAGAGAAAGAATCTCGATACGCATAGTCTATCATCGTCATGACCGCCCCGAGATCAAAAGCCGGTGTCTATGCTCACGTCAATGCGGACTTCGGGCAAACCTGGTGGGATTATGGTATGCCACCCCAGGTCAATCATATATCGAAAAAGATCTCGCTTGTCTGACTTCCTTGTATTATGTTTGTTTGAGCAGATGGATTGTCCGTTTCCTGGGGTCACCAAGATAACTACGAGATCGTTAGAAAAGTCGGCCGGGGTAAATACTCGGAGGTCTTTGAAGGTGTGAACATTGTAAATGACGAGAAATGTATTGTTAAGGTATGTCGATTCATCTGCGTAACGCTTAGCATTCGATCTTTGGTTAAATGGCCTTATTGGCGAACAAAAAAAAACTTCCTTCCAATGGATGATTCGATTAGGTCTTGAAACCAGTCAAGAAGAAAAAAATTAAACGGGAGATTAAGATTCTACAAAACTTGGCGGGTGGTCCGAATATCATCACTTTATTGGACGTGGTTCGTGATCCACAGGTGAGACGAACTTTTCAAGTCACCGTGGCTATCCTCGACATCTCTGATAATATCTCATCGCTCCGAATCCAGTCAAAAACGCCATCGATTGTCACGGAATACATTAACAACACCGACTTCAAGGTACTCTATCCTAAGTTTACTGATTACGATGTTCGGTTCTACATCCTCGAACTACTCAAAGCTCTCGACTTTGCCCACTCCCGAGGAATCATGCACAGGTGTGTGGTTACAACTATCCCTCGATCTGAATTCGGAAAACACGATGAGAAAAATTGCAAGAGAGGAGTAAGTTCCCCGTCTGACCAATGTTTAAGCCCTACGTTAGAGATGTCAAGCCCCACAACGTGATGATCGACCACGAACGTCGTCAGCTACGCCTTATCGATTGGGGTCTGGCCGAGTTTTACCATCCGAATACCGAATATAACGTCCGGGTCGCCTCAAGATATTTCAAGGGACCCGAACTACTCGTCGACTTTCAAGAGTATGATTACAGTCTTGATATGTGGAGTCTGGGATGTATGTTCGCATCTATGGTCTGTTTGTTCTTCCTTTTTTCTTCGAATCAACCCAGAGGCTAAAGTAAGTTGAGCTGATATTGGGGTCGGATGGTTTGCGGTCACTAGATCTTTCGAAAAGAACCATTTTTTCACGGACATGATAACTATGATCAATTGGTGAAGATTACCAAGGTGCTTGGGACGGATGAGTTATACGCATATCTGGAGAAGTACGACATCGAGTTAGATGCTCAGTACGATGATATCTTGGGACGTTACCAGCGGAAGCCCTGGAGTCGGTTTCTTACAACTGAGAAGTCGGTTTTTCAAATTCAGTATCATGTCACCCAGTCGATTGGTTGATTAATCCCATTTCACCCTTGGTTTTTCTAGTCAGCGATTCATCTCTAACGAAGCAATAGGTAAACTCATTATGCTCTCCCCATCCGTCATAAATCTTCTTAGCTCTAATCATTTATTGGTTCCCCAGATTTCTTGGATAAGCTTCTCCAATACGATCATCAAGAGCGACTGACGGCACAGGAAGCAATGATGCATCCTTACTTCGGTAAGTATCAGCAATTACTCGAAGAGGCTTTGTCGTGTCACCAGTGTAAAGTGTATTCATTGATTTTCTTCCTCTCGTCCTGTTTTCAGAACCTGTTCGACAGCGAGAGGGCATGCCCTTCGGCACATCAGCTCCACAAGTCGAAGAAACTGAAGCTTAAGCACTGAGTCCTCATCCATCAAATAGAACCTACTATTAACAACAACCCCACACATCAACACACGCACACGTACACGCGCCCGCCACCTGTATTTCACTGCCACTTTCTACTTGACAATCACCCTGTTCATTTCTTCTTTAGTTCCCGTAAAAAGTTCACAAGATAGGGATGTGTACTTCTTTGCAGATCTAATCCAATTTCGTGTGCGTTTTTCTATCTCTATTTCTATTCCTCTATACATATTTGAGTCGCTACCAGTGTGTGTATTGGCGTACCTATTGAGTGAAAAGAAAGTGTTTGAAAAACAAAACATGGACATTAAGACGTCAAACCAATGGCTCCTGTGGGATAGATACATATTCTAAAGAGTTTCCTTGCCCAAAAATAAACATTAAAACGGTTGGAAGAGATTATGATACATCCTGGAGTAGTAGTTTCTGCATGGGCGTTCAAAATGCGATTACAAATAGAGACACAAAAATGAGACTAGTTCAAAATCGTTGAACGTCTCCGGCTGATTGAAGAACTGATGGTGAATAACACAAAATGGATCTCTGTAGAGATGAGTATAAAGGAGTCCAAGTCTGTTATGATTGTGTATTGGGTTTCATACAAGAAGGAGATAGAACATCTACAAGTACAGTGAATACGGAAACATTTGCCGTTACTTTTTCTTATCTCGTATTACTTTTAAATTACTGGGCTAATTGTGAGATTAAGAGGAGAGATCTATAGTTCGTCATCGGAGTGAATGATGTTAAAGTTATTGAGTTTGAGTCTGTTTGAATTTATGATCTTCTTGATCTCTTCCTTGAGGGTTGGAGGTTGATGGTTGGGATGGTCTTCTGAGTGGTGATATTCACTGTATTTTACATAGGATCAGGCGAAGTTCAGTGGTCAATAGATGTATGTGTGTGTGATTGAACTGAGAGTTTTTACCTGGGGTGATGGTCGTGCTTGGAGAGTGGGTTATTGAGCTGAACTTTGTGCCAACTCAACCAGCTTAAATGGTCATCCGATGATTCTAGGACAGCCGATGAGGATGGCTTGATCAGATAGCTTGCCCATCGCCCAAAGTCTGACAACGAGAGTTGGTTGATGCTAACAGCCTAGAGAGAACATGGATCAGCTGAGCTGACTCCTGGGTGTGTTGGGTTTATTGAGAAGACTCAACTAGACAGATCCCGATTGTTAGGCCAAGGAGGATGTGTGAGATGTTGAAGAGTGGCTGTTTGTCGTCATTCGGCTTGGTCCTTGATGAGTCTTTTCCAGTCATTTTGTTTTCGTCTTGGCTCTGCTGATGGCGGTTGGTGGTGGCGGCGGGTGCTGCATCGGAAGTGGAATAGCCAAGGGGGGCTTGAGATGGCACAAGGGGGGGCTTATAAAATGACCCTTGGGAAGCTGGGCGGCTGGGTTCGCAACTTTCACAATCGGAAAATAGGAAAAAAAATCCACACAGGTTTTGAAGATGGTTCAAGCCAACCGCCGACCTGGAGCCAAGTCAAAGTCAACCCGGAACAGTCTCCAGGCAGCAATCCTATCGAAACTCACTCGAACCAAGCAAACCAAACAACTAGCTATCACTCCGTCAGTATTTCTTCAAGCTCTGATCTACTTCGACATCGAAACAAACTGATTTCGCCGGTCAGTCTGCATCTCTCCAGAAGCACATCAGAGCCTAATCCCAACTCACAGTCTACCAGCTCCCAGACTGAAACACTCGACCGACCTTCAATCGACCCTACCCCCGAAGTATCATCATCATCATTATCATCACAATCCACATCACTGGAAGAGATACCGGCTGAGACGGATCTCAAACGAAAAAGGTTGGATCCAGATAAGATCGAAATAACTTCTACCGTGATCAAAAATAAAGTTAAACCATCACGTCAAAAAATTAATCATCCAGAAACAGAAGTAGAACAAGAAGATGTCGATCAGCAAGAAAACAAGCAGAAACTAGAACAGTTGATCCGGAAACACTCCAAGAAGATCAAAAACGACCCATCGAAACTGATCTCAGAGTTTCATCGGATCGAGAAACAACTATCGCAAGCCAATCTAGATCCACTCACCCGTCATAAGTTGATTCTTGCACAGAAAAAACTTGGCGGTCTAGAAGCCTACCAGACGGCCTCTAAGATCGGTGGCGCTGTGGAGAAAGGTGGAGAGACTGGAAAATGGTGTGCTCAAACGTTGATCGACTTGGACCTCCGTCCATCCGGTCCACCAGCTACGATCAACGTCAGTTTATCGCCCCTCTTGATTTGATTCATTTATTCAATAATCGTCCTCTTATCTCTTTTCCCTCCAAAATAAAAGAAAATCAGCTTGTTAGACGTTGGAGCGATCGACGGAAAATCGTATGCGAAATACACTGACTGGATCTCGACCACTTCGATAGATATCAATCCTATCGATGAATCGCTCGTCGCAAGATACGATTTCTTCAAATTCCCTCTGCCTAAATCTGAGCTGCAGAAATTCGATGTGGTCTGTTTAAGTTTAGTCTTGAATTTCATCGGCGACTTGAAGATGAGAGGTTTGTGCTATCATCCCTCACATTATAAAAGTTTAGCTACCTGCTGAAAGACCATTTTTTGCCCACGATTTATCTGCTTGGCATACAGGAGAGATGATCAAGAGAGCTCGAAGATTCCTCAAACCTGCTGGAAACCTGTTTATCGTTTTACCGTTAGCGTGTTTGAATAACTCTCGATACTTGGACTTCAAGCGATTCCGGATGATCCTGAACTATTTAGGATTCAAGGTGCTCAAACAACATAACTCATCCAAGCTCACATACTGGTTTCTCGAAAAAGAGGACCATCAGTCGAACACGGTCGATGAAACTCAACCAGATTTCACGAGCCCAAACCATTCAAAATCTGCTTCTTCTCTGAGGTTTCCTAAAGTTGAAATCAGATCTGGTCCATCCAGGAATAACTTTTGTATCAAAGTTTGACCATCGTTCTGTAATATCAAGCATAAAAACATTCCCTGGTGTCGAAAAAGGGGAGCTGGATTGATGCATATTGTCCTGGGAAGGAATCCAATAGCGCATAAAATGAACAGGACTGGGAAATCCCCTTGAAAATGATTGATCCACATGGTTCGTGGAGCAAGAGAACTCTAACCGCCGGAGGGATCTGAAATGCTTTCACCGTGTAGATTTTTTTCCCCGAATGGTCCAATCCTGCCCATTCTATGTAGTGGAGGACTTGACGCTAATTTAGGGCCTGTACCGTAGGAGATGAAAATTGAAAATTGCCAAATCTACTTCTCTCAAAATTTATTAGAACTTACCATCACCAAATGGTATTCTTGATCCCAAATGTGAAGAATTTTAACAATTGAACCCTCCCCTAGTTCTCAATTTTTGTGTACAGGACCAGAAAGCTAGGTTCTAGCCGTTTTTCAAATTTGAAGCCCATGTGGTACAGGCCCTTAGAAAGCAGGCTATTTTCAATTTTTCAGAAAATAGAAATAGAAAATAGCATTTAGCAAGTATTCTAAACTGAAGGGAAGTCCAGTACCATCTTCCCTAGGCAGAAAAAATACGAGATGTGTTAAGATACATAGTTGAACGGAATAATTTGAGATAAAACTCCATGAAATTGGCGGGTCCAACAATTCAAACCGATGTTGTTAGCCAGCGGGCCCCTTGTGCTGGTACCCGGCCCGACCCGGCCCATCCTGATGCCGTCAACCAAGCTTGCCAGCCAAGTTTATCCTTCCAGCATCAAGAGATTAACGATGCGATCTAAATGGCAAGACCCCAAAAACAGACGAAAAGTGTTCAATGGGCTCGATGGGAAGCGGCTGGCCAATCTTAAGGATGTCGCAACGCTCATCAACACCGGTCAAGTTGAGAATATTATCGTCATGGTCAGCACATTCTTTTCCTGTGCAATCCTCAACCCGACGTGCCTGGTTGCGTTATTCATACCCCCCCCCCCCCCCCCCCTTTAATGGTGATCAGGCTGGTGCAGGAATATCGACGAGCGCTGGAATACCCGATTTCCGCTCACCCGAGACCGGAATTTATGCTAATGTACGCCCACTTACCCTGCTGCTTTTGCTTTTGCTTTTTGGGCTCCAATCTATTTATAATTATGACCCTGCTCATCCGGCTCGATCATCCTTTGCTAAAGACCTTACGTGGCTTGTTCACGACGATCTCTTTGCATTATAAACTAAAATCATCTAAAAATCGGCACACCATCATCCTCTACATATTTAGTTGGAAAAATACGACCTGCCTTACCCTGAAGCTATCTTTGACATCGACTGTAAACACTTTCCCCCCTCATCCCTCTAAGATTAATATTCCTGACTTCAGTATCTTATTTCCAACTTGATCGACCTCGGAACCGAAAAAAAAGACTTCAAACAAAACCCAGCACCGTTCTATACGTTGGCCAAAGAGTTAAACCCGAAGAACTATATACCGACCAAAACGCACCAATTCTTTAGATTGTTGGAGATCAAAAACAAATTGAAGAAATGCTTTACTCAGAATATCGATACTCTGGAACGCTTGGCTGGTCTTTCTGATCATTTGATCGTCGAGGCACATGGTATGAGTTCCCAAATCCTGACATCATTTGTCGCTCCCATCGTCCCTATTAATCTTGATGGTTCTTCTTCCTCAGGCTCATTTGCTAGCAGTCATTGCATAGAATGCCGCGCTGAAATGTCCGATGATCAGTTCATGAGTCAACTCGATCAGATCCACTCGCCTGATCCTCTTGTAGTAAAGTGTCCTGGAAAGAGGTGTCTTGGAAAACCCACTGCTTGTCAATCTTTCTCTTTTTCTCCAACTTGGAAATTATTTCAATTTTGAAAACCATTTGTACTGATTAGACTTTTCTCTTTCTCGTGAATAATAGTGGTCAAGCCCGACATTGTGTAGGTTTTCGCCCGATCAACCCAGCACTAGATGTAAAGCCTCCGTCGGAGAATTGGGCTGAAGATGTTGCTTTCCTTTCGAATACAAATCTCGGCAGCTTTTTTGGAGAACAGTTACCGAAAAAGTTTTTTGATAGTCTTACGGACTTCGAGGAAGCGGATCTGTTGATAGTCATGGGAACCTCACTCCAAGTGCAGCCATTTGCGAGTCTGATCTCGACTGTGCCGATTAACTGTCCCCGGCTACTGATTAATCTTGAGCCGGTTGGCGAGATCGGTCGACGGGGAGGTGGAGCTGATCATGGAGGCTTTGATTTCGAAGGCGTCCACAGGGGTGGAAAGGAGTTCATTCGAGACGTCTTGGTGCTTGGTAGCGCAGATGATGGGGTCGAGGAGCTATCCGACTTGCTCGGTTGGAAGGTACTTACCCCTCCTCCTTTCCCCCCCATATTCCCTCCCTCCTGAAGATCTAAGCGATGAAGCATTGGTGGCTAATCTCGAGCTGTGGACTGTTGATTTATGTGATAGGACGAATTACTCGACTTGTATGACCCAAGACGCAAACTCCAACCCCACGTAGAAGGTCTGAACAAAACAAGTCGGGAAGACGCATCGGAAGTCGGGGCTATTGGAGAACAGGGCGAGACTCAGAGGGAGGAAACAGTCTTAGATCCAAAAGATGATGAGGGTCAAGTTCCTCCGGAGACGAGGTCCCATGTTCTTGACTTGATGCCGTCTTCATCCTCTCTAGCCAACTCTACACCACCTAATAATCAAGACTCCGGCAACCCGGCCGGTCAACTTCCCTCGCCAGTCGACCCCTCTCAACCTCAAGCAGATCGTGATGATAGTCAGAAACTTGAAAAAAATATTGACCAACTTACAGCTACCGTCACTCGCTTGGAAATCTGTGAGAGGAAGACTTGAACAGCAAATTTAGCTTGGGTCGCTCCTTTTTTGACGGAAAGAAAAGATCTGTAGTGTTTTTTTTATCCATCTTTGATCATGACAACCGGTCCCTTCAGCCCATCTTGAGCCTGTCCTTCAGAAGTTGGATGATGACTATCTAAATGACAATGAATGTAGTGTTGAACGGTTGAATACTTCGTGACGTCTCACTTTTTTCCAAAGAAACTAATTAGAAAACTACCTATGCACACCTCACATATGTAAATACGTAGTTTGGTGTTCATATAAAAATCAACCAGTCTTCCTCCATAGGAAACTTGACACCAATGAATTGTTCACTCAAAATGAGAGAAGTTGTCCTGGATTGAATACAGACACATGGTTGAGCAGTGGAACTGATCAGACACAGCTCTTGGCACAGTAATTGGACAACTGAGGACAAAGGTAGGACTCTTCTTGCTTCAGATTCCAGGCGGGCCGAGGCTGTCGAGCGGAAAGGGCGGCAGGATTATGTAAGCTGGATTTTATGCGAAGTGGGGGTTTAAACCTGTTTAAACCCCATTTCGAGTTTTGTCCTCCACGGGCTCTCGATCTCACCACTCCCACCCCCCACCTCCCGCGTCCCACCCACCACCACCTGGCACTCGCCGATCCCAGCAACATTCTCAAAGATGTTCGGCAATGTGAGTTCACCTTGAGATCCAACTCGAACGCCATCGACATGGACTAACTTCATTTACTGCGCTCAAAACACTCAGTACATCAAGTCGATGCCCAAGCTCAATGATGCGGACGAACGAAGAAAACAGTCATCAAAACCAGGGCCCGCGCAGGTCAAAGCCAAATACACGCGTGGTAGCACAAGCTCAGGCAAAGCATCCAGCTCGACTCGCTGTCAGAAGTGTGAGAAATTTGGGTAAGCTGAAAAGTGTTCGATATCAATATCTCCCTGCATCGGATGAACCTCTCCCAAGCTTATCTGTTCCTTCCTTTTCTTCAGCCACTATACCTACAATGTAAGCTTCTACCCCGTTCTCTTCATTGCTTATCTCCACTGAGAGCTGGAGATGCTCACAATTATGGCTGTCTATGTTCTTACAGTGTCCCGCCGCTCAAGCACCCTACAAGGCCCGACCATCACGTACTCAACAGTTACTCAACCCAAAGCCTCAACGTGATACACCATCCGTTGAAGTCCCTGAAGAATTCTTAACCAAGAAAGGAATCGCCGAGAAAATCTTGGCCACCAACGAACTTAAGAGACATGAAACTATCTCGAAACCTCCAGCATCCAAACCATCCAAAAGGTAAATAACCTGCAGTTTATCCATCTATTTCATTCGTTCTCCCTTTAGCTAAAACCAAACATCACGTGATCCCTACTCTTAGGAGAGCTAAATCCACGTCAAGCTCAGACACTTCGTCATCATCCACCGACTCAGATTCGGACTCAGATTCTGACTCTGACTCAAGCTCAGATTCAGACGCATCCTCAGACTCCAACTCCTTGAGTGTGTCATCCTCGTCATCTGATTCTGGCTCGGATTCATCTAAAAGTTCCGATTCAAGTGACTCTGGAAGACATACGCGCAAGAAAGTCAAGCGTACCAACATCCCCCGATCCAAACCCAGAAAATCCGGCACTCCGCCTCTTCGTCATCGCCATCGCCATCGTTCAAGGTCCGTCTCGCCCAAAGCAAATGGATCCCAGACTCCACCGAGTTCGGGAGGTGTCAAATCTCCATCAGCTGAATACCGCCGCCCCAGATCGCCATCTCCCAAACCAGTTGGATCTCGAACTGCAGTGAAACCCAGGCAAAAATCCCCTTCCGATAGTCGTTCCACGTCTCCTCCTAGAAACGTTAACGGATCCCGCGCTCCACCTAGCCCTCGGCGTAGATTTCCCTCAGCGGATCGTGATCGTGCTGGTTCCCGGTCTCCTCCTAGAAATGCTACTACATCCCGAGCCCCACCGAGCCCTAGGCGTAGATTTCCATCGCAGGATCGTGATCGGAGTCGTTCCCGGTCTCCACCCAGACGGGACCTTGCTAGATCCCGCGCTCCACCCAGCCCCAGACGGAGATTTCCCTCGGTGGACCGTGATCGCAGTCGTTCCAGGTCTCCCCCCTTTCGAAAGGGTGTTGGATCACGAGCTCCGCTAAGCCCCAGGCTAAGATTGGCCTCAGAGAACCGTGATCTAAGCCGTTCCAGGTCACCTTACAGATCAGACAGATCCCGAACTCAGTCCAGTCCCAGAGAAATGCGTGGAGCGCCTCGGCATAAAAGACGCTCAAGATCTCGCTCAAGATCTCCTGTCAGGTCGAATCGATCTCCAACTCCGCCTAGCCCCAGACGAAAGCATTCAGACCAGCGAGAAAGATCTCCACCTAGACCTGCGAGATTTCCACCACCACCCAGTCCCAGACGAGGCCCCAGGGCTCGCAGTCGCTCTCCAAGACGGCCAAGCCAAGCGACTGATCACTGTCGCCCCGATTCTAAATATCGTGACAAAGAGGCTTCCAGAGATCGTCATCGGAGTGTCGTCGGGGACAAGCGCGTCAAACAACGGGCCACTAGTGATGACAGTGATCATTGACTCTTTTCAGGTTCCTTTTGTTGTAAGTTAGTCAATTTCTTCACTCTGTTGAATATATCTTAATTTTGTCCGGATTAGAACAATCTTTTCAAATGGTCAGCTCGTAGTATACTAATTGATGTTTCTTGTTTGGAAAGCTTACATGCCTGTTCTATAGCTCTACAGTTCCAAGCAGCGTGTTTTTCCCCCGCTCAGGAACAATCTCAAAGAATTGAATGGGTTCATATCAGAATACAACGAGTAGAAACTTCACTTCTTTAGCTTCTTAATTCAATCAACTGTCTCATCCCACTCAAATGTCATGAATTGAACTATTGGGATATATGGAAGCATCATTCATATTTTATGTTGTGTTTTTCTGCAACAATCAAACCTGGTGGAGAGTGGGTCTACTGAACTAAGTGCCTCTGGAATTGCAGGGAGGGGGGGGGGAGGGCTAACTAAGTTAACCTGATCAAGCCTGATTGGGCGCCCGCATTGGTGCCAGGTTAGTATTGCAGGTCGACGACCAGAAGGACTGGGAAGGCCTTCCTTCCGGTCAAAGAGGTTCTGTAATGTCTTCGACCAGAAGGAATCCCTTCCGGCCGCTGTAACCTCTTCAACCAGCAGGAATCCCTTCCAGTCAAAGGGGTTACAGAACCTCTTGACTGGAAGGATTCTGTCCAGTCAAAGGGGCTACAGAACCTCTTCGACTGGACGTTCTGTAACCCCTTCAAATGGAAGGGATTCCTTCCAGTCAAAGAAGCTACAGAACCTCTTTGACTGGATGCAGAACCTCTTGACTTGAAGGAATCCTTCCGGTCAAAGAGGTTTTGTAGTTGAAGGGGTTACAGAACCTCTTTGACTGGAAGGATTCCTTCCAGTCAAAGAGGAAGGAATCCTTCCGACCAGAAGGAATCCCTCCGGTCAAAGAGGTTTTGTAACCTCTTCGACTGGAAGGAATCCTTCCGGTCAATTTTAAGGGGCAGGTACCTGCTCCAACCCACTCCGCGGGTGCGGGTGTGGGTGTGGGTGTCCTACTTGGGCTAAAAACAGCCGCAGGTACCCGCACCAAAATGGGTACCTGGGTGCGGCGGGGCCATCTCTAGTTCCAGAGGTTGGAGATCCAAGCTGCCAGCCTACAATTTACCAACTAGGATCCAGAACCCCCAGATATCATCTTCCTCTCCATAGACTTGACCATAACATTATACCTGGATTATATTTCAAACTTAACCCACAGCCATTGCTGGTGCAGGTGTTTGTATTGCAAAGCAAGCCTCTGAGAGCCCTTGGCAGGAGGGACTTGGGCCCTATTGCCCCTTTTTGTGAGTGCTAGATTCCAAATTTAGATGGCAGGAATTTTAAAACCTCTATAGTTCCTTGCTTCCATAACTTCACTTGGAATAAAATTACTTAGGTCAAAAACTTGCTTGTGCCTGTCCAACCTACAGAATTTGGGTAACTTCATGGCATTCCTTCTGGTCCAAAACAAAACCTTTGAAAGCACTCAAAATAAAGATATTGCAAAGAGAGGGTCTGTGATCACCAACTCAGTTTCCAGAGTTTGCTCTTCACCGGGAAATAGAGGGAATCATGTGAGATATAGAAATTTGTACACTTTTCTGCATTATGTTCCAATGACATTGAGCTAATAAAATGTGAGCAAATGAGGCAATAGCACCCAAATTTGGGGTTCCGCAGGGTGTGAAATAATAAATCCGTTCAGTCTGCACAAATGGACTTGGGGACAGAGAAATTGAAGGTTCTGTTCATGTGGAGTAAGATGTGGTTATGTTATACAAAAGCAGAGCATCAACACCACTGTTACATGCATACCAACAATGGCTTGACAAGTTGACTTGCATGCCGGATAATTTTAAAGGTTTGTTTGGCCTCCAGAGGCTATTTCTTTAGTTATATGTATATGTGATAGGTGTGCTGTAGAAAAAATAAACAAACTACCTTGATGATCCATTCTTGGTACACAGGTTTGGGGAGCTAAGAGGTAAGTCCCACCTGATGGTGTGGTGATTTATATGGGCAAGTGTTATGGAATTTCCACTTGGAAATAGCGCAGGCAGGAATGCACACAAGGCTGAGTTCATCACGCATTTTGTGACATAAGCACAGATGATGATTTCAGAAATCATGACCAAATGCATGGGGAAAGCACGTGGGGGAAAATTTGCAGGAGGTCAGACCAGAGCAGAAGGCAAGAGCTGGACTGCGGCGGATCAACGGTTTTGACTGGATAGCAGCAGCGCGGCAGCAGGTGAGCTCGGGAAGCCAAAGCGGGTTCCACCAGAAGGTGGAGCTGGGGGGGAGGCAATGGTGAGAGACTGAATGTTGGGGGCCAAACAGAGGATGTGGGAGGTGAAGCATTGGAGAGGAGTGTAGCATGTGGATGTTGGGCAGAGATAGTGGACTAGTGGAAAGTGTCATTGTGCAGATTTGGGTGGGAACAGAAGCAGATTAGAGATGGCCAGTGGGTACCCAGCACCCGTTGGCGGGGTATCCACCACTGCCCTTTGAGTACCCGTCTGCAGGTGCCGTGTACGGGTCCGGGTATGCAATTTGGACTGGAAAATCACCGGGTACCCTGGTACCAAACAGGTACCCGCCATTGTCAGCCACAGTTGTGCACTCCAGTGGATGGCCAGCCATCAACCAACTCGATGGCCAGCCATCAAGTGGGGAACACTCCCTGCTTGATGACCGGGAATTAAGCAGAGTATACACTACAAACATTTATTATTTTGCCCCCCAAAAAAATGGAAGTCAACATGAAAAAAATAAAACCAAAATTTCACTCAGGGGAACAAACTGAGCATGCTGAGCCAAAAAAATAAAATGTCCCAAACTGAGCAAAAATCATTGGAAAATGTTTTGGGATGGTTTTTTTTCACGGGCCTGGCAGGCCTGGAGCGGGCTTGAGCGGTCTTTGAGCAGGCCTGAGACGGGCCTGCCCCAAATGCACATTGGGTCAGTATTAAAGAATTTTTGTCTTTCCCTGGGAGCTGCTGGGGCTTTTGATGGGCCCACATTCTCAACATGGGCTTTTGGTGGTCAAGAAGTATCAACCCGGGCCACTGAATAGCCCATGGGCCTTTGAATTCCCAGAAAGCCCACCATGGGCCCCCACATAGCTAATGGGCTCTTGAGAGATATGGCCCCAACAAACCCATCACGGGTACCTGCTATCCGCTGGCGGTTACCCGCCCATTCTCAGTGGGTACCCACCAGCGTGTGCGTGTTCAGGTGCCGATGCTGGATTTCTGGGAGAAATCAAGCGGGTACCCGGGTATTCTAGAGGGTACCTACTCTTGTTTGGGCAGGTGGCAGCTGCCACAGCGACCAGAAGGACTGGGAAGGCCTTCCTTCCGGTCAAAGAGGTTTTGTCACCTCTTTGACTGGAAGGAATCCTTCTGGTCAAAGGGGTTACAGAACCTCTTCTACTCGACTGGAAGGAAGGCCTTCCAGTTGAAGAGGTTACAAAACCTCTTTGACTGGAAGGGAATTCCTCTGGTCAAAGGGGTTACAGAATCACTTTGACTGGAAGGCCTTTCCAGTCAAAGAGTTTTTGTAACCTCTTTGAAGACCTTCCAGTCAAAGAGGTTACAAAACCTCTTCAAGCGGAAGGATTCCTTCCAGTCAAAGAGGTTCTGTAACCCCTTCAAGCGGAAGGATTCCTTCCAGTCAAAGAGGTTCTGTAACCCCTTCAACCGGAAGGATTCCTTCCAGTCAAAGAGATTCTGTAATTACCCCTTCAACCAGAAGGATTCCTTCCAGTCAAATAGGTTCTGTAACCCCTTCAACCGGAAGGATTCCTTCCAGTCAAAGAGGCTACAGAACCCCTTTGACCAGAAGGAACCCCTCTGTTCAAAGAGGCTTTGTAACCTCTTCGACTGGAAGGAATCCTTCCGGTTGATTTTGAGGGGCAGGTACCCGCTCTGACTGCCCCAGGCGGTGCGGGTGCGGGTGCAGGTGTCAAACTTTTGGCAAAAAAGCTGGCGGGTACCCGGGTTGACAAGGGCCATCTCTAGCTCTTGGTGGCCCATAAAGATCTCCATGGGCCAACAGACATCCTCATGGGCTTTTTGTGGTCCAAAAAGCTCCCCATGGGCTTTGGAGCCCATTAGCTATGTGCGGGCTCATGGTGAGCTTTCTGGGAATTCAAAGGCCCATGGGCTATTCAGTGGCCCTGGTTGATACTTCTAGACTACCAAAATCCCATGTTGAGATTTTGGGCCCATCAAAAGCCCCAGCAGCTCCCAGGGAAAGGCAAAAATCCTTCAATACTGACCCAATGTGCATTTGGGGCAGGCCCGTCTCAGGCCCGCTCAAGGTCCGCTCAAGCCTGCTCAAGCTTGCTCCAGGCCTGCCAGGCCTGTGAAAAAAAACCATCCCAAAACATTTTCCAATGATTTTTGCTCATTTTGAAACATTTTATTTTTTTGGCTCAGCATGCTCAGTTTGTTCCCCTGAGTGAAATTTTGGTTTTATTATTTTTCATGTTGAATTTTATTTGTTTTTTGGGCAAAATAATAAATGTTTGTAGTGGTACACACCCCGCTTGATGACCGGACATCAAGCGGGATACACATCTCACTCAATGGCCGGTGCACTCAATGACCAGCCATCGAGTGGGATGCACACTTGATGACCATTGACCAGTCACTGAGTACACACCACACTTGATGACCAGTCACTGAGCACACACCCCGCTCAATGAACGGTCATCAAGTGGGGTACACACCCTCAATGACCGGCCATCAAGCGGAGTACACACCCCCACATCCCACACGGTGACCGGAAATCAAGTGGGGTGATCACAATGGCCGGCCACTGAGCGGGGTGTGTACTCCGCTTGATGACCGGCCTAAACCCCCACTCAATGTCCAGTCATTGGGTTGAGTGCGCATCCCACTCAATGGCCGGTCATCGGGTGGGATGTGTACCCCGCTCAATGTGCAGAAGAGTTTTATGTTACCCTTATATAGCGGAATTTGTGCTTGCAGAGTGCAGAGATTTACCACACGCGGATTATTACACTAAAGATCAGGCTCATTGCAGTGTAAAGCTCAAAAGTGTTCATGAGAACCTTTTGCTGAGTGCAGAAAGGGATGCATGAGCAAACCACTGCCTTTCCTGTGTCACTAGACACTAAAAAAAGCCCACCAATCTCAGACTGGCAAGCTTAATGTAGTGATAGTGGAGTGTTATAACTGTTGCTATGAAGTGGGTCCACTGAGCTTGCTAAAAATGTGTAATGAGTGAGGAGTCTGGACTTACCCCACAGAGAGTTGTGTTATGTATATGTAAGTTTTGAGTAGAGTTTTTATTTTGTGTGTAACTGTTTTAATTTGTGTAAAACCAAAATATAGAGTGACTGATATATTGTGGAGTGAGCAGTTGTGTACTTGTGATAGGGGAAACTGAGTGCTGTGCAGGCAGTCTGATGGGGGAACAGTTACAACAGGGGAGGAGAGCCTCCTTTTATAGACAACAGTGAGCAAGGCTGAAACGCTGCGCTGCGCTACAAAAAAGTGGTCTTTTAGCGCAGCGCAGCGGGGAACCGCTGCGCGGTCAGCCCAAAAAGCGGTAGCGCAGCGCCAGTCCCGCTGCGCTACCGCTGAAAATAGCGGGGGCCCGCTTTTTTCCCGACCCAAAAAGCGGTAGCGCAGCGGACGGGGCCGCTCCTTTCAACGCCGCGCAGCGGCCACCAAAACAGCTGCGCTTTTTTGGCTGGCAGCGGGGGAGCGCTACGCGGCCAGGTCAAAAAGCGGTAGTGCAGTGATGGTTCCGCTGCGCTACCGCTGAAAGTAGCGGGTCCCCGCTTCTTGGCAGACCCAAAAAGCGGTAGCGCAGTGGGCGGGGCCGCTACTTTCAGCGCAGCGCAGCGGCCACCAAAACCGCTGCGCTTCACGCTGCGCTGCGCTTTTTGAAGCGCAGCGCTTTCACCCTTGCAGTGAGGTATTTTAGCTAGATAAATGAGGGGTTTTGGCTAGTAAATATACTGAATGTGTGAATGTGATTGGTCAGGCCTATACATGCACTTATGGGATGGGTTCTGTAGGCTGATTCAGAGATGGTGATTGGTCAGGACTGTATGTAAGTGTAGTCATGCTGTAACCAGGTCACCTGCTGTTGCTATGCAACAAAATTCCACTAGCTCATACAGCAGCACATGCAGCCATGCATGCAGTGCCTGCATGTATACACTGTATGTATGCAAGTAATGAT
The DNA here is from genome assembly GCF_026914185.1 of Puccinia triticina. Taxonomy (NCBI): domain Eukaryota; kingdom Fungi; phylum Basidiomycota; class Pucciniomycetes; order Pucciniales; family Pucciniaceae; genus Puccinia; species Puccinia triticina. The sequence goes on along the minus strand of NC_070574.1, from coordinate 4,211,803 downwards.
GTAGCTGTATGTAGTGTGTTATGTGTGTAACTATGTATATATCTATGTATGTAACCATGTGTGTAAACTAAGGGTTGTAAATGTGGTTTGTGTAACTGATTGAGCACCAGGGGAGATATGTTCCCACTCCCCAGGGAGTGCCGGAGCTAAATTTTATGTGAGTTATGATTGGATGTGGGCTTGATGTGGATTAGTGAATCATCCCTAAATGAATTGTAAAGTGGATGGAGAATTGAGTCAAAATTCAATTAGAATTGATTTGGGAGTCAACACAATGCTGTGTAGAATTCTCTTGTTTTCTAGGAGCAACTGTAGTAAAAAATATGATGAAATGGTATTTCAGCCAAGTCCAACTCATCAATTTCTCCTGTTTACTGATGTTGAAGGATAGAAAAGCAAAATTTCCATTCTCAAATGTGATTCCTCTGAAATAATGGGTTTCTTGTTGTCAGCTAGCTACATATCACAAGCCATTGTGACATCCTATAAAAACATAAAATTAATTATTATAGAGACATTATTACCCATTGAGAGCTAACAATACCATCCACGCCCAGCAGAACCCCCAGAAACCCCTGAAATAACCCCTCCTGCGCCATTTATAGAGACATTATTACATGATAAAAATGACCATTACCACACTTTAGTACTAGGAACAACACAGTGACATGTGTCATATAGTTGAAAAATAACAAAGAACAGGTAAGTGACATTTCCTTGTGAAAACGTTCACCACGTAACTATAACAGTCCCACTCCCAAGATTGGATAGACTTAGAGTATGACATATTTCCAAAAGGACTCTTCCGGCTGATACCTTTACCGCCACTACCAACCAAGAAGAATCTTCCTAGGGGAGCCAAAGTGTTATTTAAGGAGGTAATTCCTCCCTTGTTTTGGATTCCTCAGCTTATTACAGACACTCAAAAACCTGACCACCATCATCCTTGCTTCTTCTTGATCCTTTTCATCAAGAATCCAACCAACCTTGAGGGTTGTTGAACCAAGAGTCAACTTAACCAACACTGAGCCGCTAGGCTACAGGTTCACTTAGCATTAGTGTAGAGGTGCTAACAGGAGCCCTGTTTTCCTGTAGTGTTGGCCGGATTTTATGCCACTAACACCAAGCTGTAGCATAGTTTTTTTTCTGCAGTAATACTTTTTTTAGCGCTAGTGCAGAAAAAAATCTGCTACACTAATGGTTAGCATAAGCGCTAACGGATTATTGCTCCCCCAGTAGCGTAGCGCAGCGCAATAAATTCCTGCTGCGCTAGGGCGGGAGAAACTGGGCAGAAACAACATGCTAGTTTTTTTCCTGTATTTGCGTGACTGCAGGAAAAACTGGGGTGTTGTTTCTGCCCAGTTTCATCCATGTAGTTGCGCGGGGACAAAATTGGGCTGGTTCTGCCCAGTTTTTTCCTCAGGCAGCACTACACGGCGGGGGTGCTTCCTGGCCCGCGCGTTTGTGGAGACGACGGGATCACCGGCTCTGTGAAATCCACGTGGATTTCACTGCTCCCCCCGTTGTATCCACCCTCCCGTGAAAAATGCGTGGAGACGACGGGCTTTCCCGTTGTTTCCACCCGCCTGGGATTTCCACGACATTGCAATGGAGAAAATGACAAGGATTCCGCGACTGCCCCTGGGATCCCGGTGGAAACTGTCCCCGTGAGTTCCTTGTCGTTCTCAACGACGAGGAACCCACGGATGCCCTTGCATTGCCAGTGTTGGGTTATTTCAGTGATATCGGCTGGGTTGTGTGCGTCTTGAAGACAATCAACGGCTCCCAAGGGAAGCGACGAATTTATCCCCGGCCTCGCCACCCCGCCCTCTGACCCTTCAGTCCCACTTCCTCACGGCCCCCGGAGGTGGGCACAGCCGGGTGGCTTGCTTCAATGCATTTCATCCTAGCCGGGCAATGCTCAAGGTGAGCATTCACATCCCTCCCCCTTAAAAAAACCAAAAACTCACATCCTGGCTTTCCAGTTGGCCGCTAACAGGAAGGGAATCACCGGCCGGCTGTTCAGCGCCGGCTACAAATACTTCTCCAAGGCGCCCGGCTCCGCAACCAGCTCCTCATCCACCCCCAAGCACCGCTACAACACCACCACCTGCTCGTCCGTCTCATCCCTCTTGCCCTCAAATACCCCTTGCTCATCATCATCCTCTCTTACTAGGTATCCCCACCAAAGCCAAGAAGCCCAAACCCGCCGTCTGGCAGACTTCTCATTCATGCTAGGCGACGACAAGTTTGCCAGCCAGATGTACGACTATCTGCGCAAGGACGCGTTCAACGACCAAGCCTGGTCGTACTACTCGTTGCACTAACAACCCCCCCCCCCCCCCCCCCCCCCCCAAGTGAGCTGACAATCTTCCTCTGGTCAAAGGGACAGTACGACGACCTCACCTCGGGCCTGATTTACGAGCAAGTAGCCCGGATTGTCCCGCCCCGCCAGGCGGCGCTATACACCATCCTGGCCGCCCATCGCTACGCGTCTGCCGAGCAGAACTGGCTCTCAAAGGTCTGCCTCCAACAGGCACCCCAGTTCGTCGGCTGGGCGCGGATTGAAGACTACGTCGTCCACAAGATGACTCGCATGGCTGAGCTCGACGCCGATTGGCCCGCGGCGCTTGTCCGCTACTGGAACGTGCTGCGGCAAAGGATCCTCTCGGGCGCTGGAGATGCGGACGATGATGAGCTCTATCTCACCAAATTCAGAGCGCTGTATCCAGTAAGACCCGTCTTCCTCCTACTGCAAGACCATCTCATCTCACAATCCTCAATCTGTAGAGGGCTATCAAGGCCAATCCGTCCCTGGAACTCCCAAGGATCGAGGATATCTCCCTGTTCGACGTCGAGCGCTGCAAGATCTGTGTGCCCCACCAGAACCATCTTCGGGCGTATCCAGACATCAATCCAGCCGTGTGGGAAGAGCTCGGTGCCCGCTGCCCGGGCACCCCTGGCTTGACCAACACACCCAACGAGCCCAGCACGGCGGCCGTCAATGGTATGTCCGTCCCCGCAAGAAGAATGATTCCCTCCTGGTTGGGTGGAAAATGATATTGATTTGTCTCCAAGAGCCTTTCTATCTCGACTTGTGAGTCCGAAACCCGCTCCAAACTTCAATCAATGTCACCCAGATCCAGATCCAGGTGGCCAACCCCTCCTCTGATCCTTTATCGAACCTCGAAATAGATCCCGTCAACAACCTTGAACTTCTCCCCCTCGAAACCCGCGAAGTAAGCAACTCATTTTAAGAGTGAGAGGTCCAGGCAGCTGATGCTGTTTTTTTTTTCTGGAAAACAAGGTTTCAGTGAAGCTGGTATGCAAGCAAGCCGCAATGAGGGTTGAGATAACAGATGTGAAGTTCAGATTTGGTTCATTGATTGAGTGTTCGCAAGGGATGAAGAAGAAAGGGACCCGCCGCCACATCTCATTTCTCTCACTTTTCTTTTATTTCTTGCTTCTCTTTGTGATTTGTTTTTTTTTTTATCTATCAATCCCTTTTTTTTATGTTTTTACGATGATATGCAATGCAGCGTGTGGTACCCTGGTGGTACCACATTCTGCAATATTACCCGCGTTTTTGATCCGCTCCGCGGACCACCTTTGGTGGTCCCCACGGAAAGCTGAGGCACGTGGTGTACCCGCGCGTGGGTATCACGGTGATTCCTCGGGGAGCCCCCGGTTGAAGGAGCCGTGATCCACCCGTGGGCCCGACCTTCATGTCGTGATCACAGGGAATCCACGGGGATTCCACGCGGAGCCGAAAGCTGCCGTGGAATCCACGGGTGATCCTCCCGGTGGTGACCCCGTGATTCCCTGGACCTCCAGCCGCTGGTCCGACCTCGCGCGCGGCTACCGCGTGGAGTCCTCGTGGAATCCGCGTGATTTCCCCGTGGATGGACTCCCCGGGTGTAGCAAACATAAAATCTACATTAAAAGTTAGTGTGGCTTTTTTCTAAGCTAACACCGCCACACTAACGCTATCCAGAAAAAATTGTAGTGTTAGCGGCCGTAAAAAAGCAACCGCTAACCCTACACAAGCACTTTTTTCTATCTTAGTAGTGTTAGCAGGCAAATCCGGCCGCTAACACTAGCGCCGCCATAGCGTAGCTTAAAAAAGGTAACACTACGCTACGCTAGCGCTAATCGCCGCCATAGCGTAGCTTAAAAAAGGTAACACTACGCTACGCTAGCGCTAATGTTCGTTGCCTCAACCCAACAAATGTGAATCCTCTTGGTTACATAGCTGGCCCAGCATTGTGTGTACTTCTGCACCTGAATCAAGCTTATATTTCCCTTCTTCATCTGTCTCACAAGAAAAAAATAATCTACCTTATCACACAGAAGGCTATACTATACTTGGGGAAGTGAAAATTTATCTACTTGTGGCGCAAATAGGCAATAGTTGTAGTACACCCAATAGATAACATTTTTTGCAGGTATAAATTTCACGACAATTGATCAACCGTTTGAACAGAAAATACAAATACATTGAGGAGTTGCTTCCAAGGACCGATCTTCGAGGCTTTTTCAAGCGCGTAGGTATTGCTTCACAGAATCGCCGTTCCAAAGATACTCCTTAATTATTCAAGAGGCGCTGGTGGGCATAGCCTTTCCAATTTGCTCGACATAGGCCTGATGAGTAGAATCAGATGTCAGCAGGATAAATGTTTTGGGTGATTCATAAACACCAACCTTTCGATATGGGTTGTTTTCGCTCTCGGAAGACCGATTAAGTGCCACCCATTTAGGTTCCTCCTTTAATAAAGTGAGGCAGGCAAAAGCTTTAATATCGGAATCGGGAGGGAGTCTGAAAATTTAATCTGATGTGGAATAGATGGCCTTACTTTAAATAATCTCATCGCTTTGATGTAATTATCCTTGTCCACTGTGAAACGATGAAAGATCCCTATTTTTTTCGGTCCAAATAAGTACGTGGATTCTCAGTCTCACAAGAGATGTAGGTTGGTACTCTGGATTGAGAAAATGAATAGAAAGAACGAATAATGTGGACAGGCAGACAAGCAAGGAAAATCAATCAGAAAATTATGGGTGCTCGTAAATCAGTACACACCGGGAGGAAGGACTAGAAGATCGCCCTTTTCGACTTTGATTCGAACCCAACGCTGGTCAGATCGGTCTAATAGTACGTTTAAACGACGCAGTGACATCAGATACATAGAGGAGACTGCAGAAACTAGAGCTTAGGAACACGCACCTCTGACATCAAAATAGCCACTACCCTCAACTACCCATCTGATTTCTTCATCTGTTGAAGTGTATGAATGGAACGCGAGATCAGGGAGTTTAATGGTAAATACCTACTTTCAGCGTACGTATCCGTTGAGGGAGTAAGAACCAAATCCGCGTTTTCCCTGACCTTCATGAAGATGCTCCTCAAAGAATGTGTCCAGTTTCTGTTGATAGATGTCTCCCTAAATGGATAATAAAAAAAAAAGAGAAAATAGTATTTGGATATCAAGGGCGCATTCGAATCTTGATTTTTAGTTAGCGAAGGGCTGAAAAATATAAGGAATAATCATACCATCGCTTGAGGACTGCATATAATTTGGTCACGGTTTTTATAATCCCGTTGAATAGCGATTGAATTCACTTGATCGATCGAGTCAATCGACCAATACAGCACACCCAGGGATTTCAAATCCTTTAGAGAAACGGGCTCGTTTGAATCATGCTCGTCTTGAGGCGGAAGTTTTGATTCCTGAGGGCTCCGTGGGATATACCAATATATGAGCGGAGAACGACGGGAACGTGGAAACACTCGATCAGCATTTGTCCTGGACGCTTTATTTTGAGTGCAATGCTCCAGTTGAATGGGAAGTGTGAGTGAATTACCTCGTCATAAATGTAAGCTTTCATCTCGATTGGGTTATAGATAAGAGATTTATGTCGCAGTTGGTTGGTTGAAGGTGATCCATTCCACCAAGGATCTGTAACCCCTCCGAGGTATCCGGGGTTCGGGGCCCCGCAATGGACCCCGGTCCTACATGGATATATTTTTTGGCCTGTGCAGCCTTTTAGAGGCCAGCCCTTCCCCTGCCCGTGCCCGATGAGCCCCATGTTGGCCTTCGAAACAAAAGCCTCTCGCCTGCCTGGGGGCAGGGGCGGGAAGTGCAGGAAGCAGATATATTGCTTGCCCAAATCAGAGGCTTTACAGCTCGGTTGCGAGCCTGCGGCCTCCCCGAGAGTCAGAGAGCTCGCGGGGCTGCCCCTGGCCGCTGCCCCACTGAGAGATGTACACAGAGGCTTTCTGCCCGTAATTCACGGAAGACGCCAGAGCGATTTCATGTTCGAGTCGTGTTTGGGGCTTGCCGATTCCTGAAACGAGGACTCTACGAATTTAGCAGCTTGAGACAAGTATCATTGGCATAACTAGTCCATTTTGGAAAATGAATATGGCCGGCTGAGACAGTAATTGGGTCCTCCCCGAGAAGGGGGCCTCCGCCAAGAGCCCGGTCTGGAGCAGGGGTCGCTTCCGTGCAACCACCCAGGCATCATGTGCACATATTTACTTATTTATTTAAATATTTATTTATTTACAGAACACCATCCGAAAACCAAGCTTGGAAGTGGGGGTGCATACAATCTGTGATGTGTGAGACGAAACACTCAAACAAACAAATATGTTTTTTTCGATTTCCAAAATACATTCGTCCGAGCTGGGCAGTGCGAGGGGTGTCGGAGCACATCTAGTTTGCAGGAGACTCCAGACGCCACTCCCGCCAGCATGGCCCTTCCCGTTCCGTTGTGACCTCATCTTCCCCGGCCAGCATCCCCAACCCATCCCACACCTCACAGCATATCCATGTGGATGTGCGCGTTCTGCACGATCGTCGCCGCCGTAAGCACTTTCACGGCTGGTGCCCCGCTTACGGCTCTCGGCATTCGACATCAGGACTCCAATTTTGCGCAGAACTATACTCAGAATGGATGCAAGCCCTCCACCCACCTCAATCATCTCCAGAGACGGCTATTCTGGGGAGCCTCAGACACGACGCCAGCGAGGATCCCGAGCACCATCATTAGCACAAAACACCCAGATTTAACAGCCGGAAGAGGGTTGCAGCCAGCTGAGCTCCTGGCCGAAACCCGCCACCCCAGCCAGCTGGCCCAGTCGAAGCTACCGGCCTCACGATCAGCAGCGAATCCCTCCTCTCCCGAGCCAAAAGAAGCCCCCTCAACGCAGAAACCAGGGCCGAACATCGTCCCGCAGAAACCCTATCCTCGGCCACACGAGAAGACCAAGACACAACTCTCAGCAAGCAGCTCTCAAAAAACCCCGCCATCGAAAACAGCCAACTCCGAAGCCTTCCAGGAGCTAGAACGGCCAACCCCGTTCAGCAGCGAATCCAGTTAGTACCAACTATCAGAAATCTTGACAAATGTATCCACGATTTTTGACTCAAGTTCCTCTGCGGTCAACTAGACATCCCGTCTGCGGTATTCTCTCCAGAAGAAGGAAAGGGGTCTATATCTTCTCCACGGCGGCATGGCGAGCTGCCTCTAAAGCCCCCCAACTGGGTGGAAAAAGGTGAGTCGAGAACTGTTACGCAGTAAGAGGCTCGTTGAATTAAATCATTCGCTCCTCTTTCTACATCGAGCTAAGTTCGAGAGTTCTGGGATAAGATTTTGCAAAAGATCAAGCGGCTCTTTCGTACGTAAAATTCTCAGGGATAGGGTTGAGGTTGCAGAACTTTTAATCAAGTCGTTCTTTTCCATTCTTCTAGGCCCCTCAAAAAAGAATGAACCGCAAGAAACCGATGGGGAAAGCCCGAAGACAACAGCCACCGAACCCGATCGTGTGCACAGCCATATTGCGGATACAACCAAAACTCATCACACCTCAGAAAATGCACACCCAGATTCACATCCGGCAGCCCAAAAAACAGGTTCGCATGAATCTAGCCATGCCCCTACATATTCGATTTACACTAAGTCACTGAAACTTGAATGCAATCTCAACCTCAGATTCAGAAATAATGCCTACTCCCCATACTCACGCCTCCACTTATTTACGGCTGCCCAATTTCGACTTTCTTCAGCTAACCTGGGCCATCCCCGGCATTTTACAATCCTGGCTAGGCCGATGCCTCTTGACATCCTGGCTTGTGTGTCACAAAGAACGTCCTTCTCCTCCAGGTGAGTCATCAGGATGATCAACACCCAAATTTCGTGGCTCTGGCTCAAATTTCATTTCACTGGAATTGTCTCCTGGCAGCACCATCCACTCTCTTGGACCCACACTCTTCTTCAACCCCATCTGGATCTTCCTCTTCACTCGCATCTAAATCTTCCTCCTCAGTCCCATCTAGATCTTCCTCTTCAGTCCCATCTCAATCTTCCTCTTCAGCCCCATCTACAACTGCCTCTTCAGTCCCATCTAAATCCTCCTCTTCAGTCCCATCCAGATCTTCCTCTTCAGTCCCATCTAGATCTTCTTCTTCAGCCCCATCTAGATCTATTTCATTACCCGCTCCCTCACGCCAAAACGCTGATGAAATCAGCGAATTCAACTGGCTTCCAACTGCCACTGAACAAACCTCAAAATCTGCTCAAGAGCCGGCTTCAATGCATGGATTCTCTCCACAAACGCCTGGAGGTGATTTATTTTAGACATGTATTTGTGCGATTCTTGGGAGATCTGACCTACGTTTTGAACCCCGCACATCTCTTTACAGGCCGCCTGATAGCTGCCGCACTTGAACGGTTCAATTCTAGGGACCTTGCTGAGTCTATACGCAATGGGGCTCACTCATCAAATTGTTTACTCAGGGTTGTAGCTTATTCATTCTCGGTTAAACAAATCCAAGACATTCTTCTCGAATATGGTCACAAGACTATTCCGAAGGTGGGGAAGATAATTGAGCAACATTTCAGTCAGAAAGTTATCGAATTCGTCACCGATCTGATCACAACGCCCTCACAATCTCAAACGCAACATGGTGACGAATCGGTTGCTCGTGGTTTATAAACGGTTTCCAAGGGCAAGCGTTTACTTGTCTGCTATATGAGAGCTTTTTGCCGATCCTCAAGGCCCAAATAGTGTTGGACAGTGGTATAAAAATTCGTTTTCCCTCCTATGTAATCCATTTCAATATTCTACTGCCCAAAACGGAAAAAGGTACCAATTGCTATAGTGAAGAAAAAGTCTGGAAACCCACATCATAGGTTGGTAAAGATCAGAAGATATTAATCTATTGCTTTTTACAGAACATTCCTGCTTGCCACAATTGTATGCTCCAAACTTAAATTGTTTTTATACAACCATTTTGAATTTCAAGGCCAAGCCTATTGAAACACCGTCAATAAATAGATAAGTCTTACAATTGCGTCACATTTCATATCACAAATGAATGATAGTCTTCTGTTTTACACCTGCAAATACTTATCTTCTGATGCTGTATTCAATGAGCTCTCAACTTGTGCTGGATCTTTTAACTGAGAAGTTGAGCATAATGAGTTGTTTACAGATCAAATATATCATATTTATCTAATCATTCTCCTCGTATATAAATAGTAACCTCGGAGAAAATTTACCCACTGCAAGAAAAAGTCATGCAACTGGCGTCAGTTGACATGCAAGATGCTCCAGGATAATGACCATTCATACTCCACCTAAGTACATAACAATGTTTCTTTGCACAGTGACTGTGCATTGAAGCTTTGTTGAAGTGACATATGACAAAGGGTCAGCTAAACACCACCTGCTCCCTTCGAGTTTGCGCATGTCAACTGATGGCAGTTGCACAACTTTTTCTTGCATGTAGTGACCTGTTTTTTATTGCTAAGATTCCAATTTACACTGCCTTGATCTGATAAAAAGATGAAGGAATGGGAGAGATGCGGACCAGGAACAGGAACATCAGAATCCAGATGATGGAATCTAGCTCAGGAGATCGCCAAGCGGTACCCGTTTGGCAGTGCCCTGCCCCGCGCTGCCGGGTTCCCGACGGCGAGGGTGAGTCCCAAAATGTACTCAAGGAAAAATGTTTTGCATTCAAATGTCATATTTTGGCACCATATGATTAGTGATTTAACTTAACTCTAAAGTCCCTCGCGGCTATTGTGCCGATCAGGGGCAGCCATCGGAATACATATGCCCTCGAGGGACTTGTGTCAAGTTCAGATTGACTAATCAGGTCAAGTTTACATGATGGACCACAAAAGCTCAGGTAATCTGATTTGAGGGAGAAAGGAAGCTAGGAAAAATTTGGCCCTTCCGTCTACTATTTCCAGTCTGGTTTTAAAGCAGTATGTAGTGTACTGCACCAAGCTATGTACTGTAGCTTTCTGTGGGCCAGACCCATGCATTTTGAATACGGAAAACAGATTCAGTTTTAGAATTCAGAAAAACGGCATTCTGATTCTAATAAACCACCACCCCTTCTTCTCTGATTGCGCAAGAGCTACTTCTTTCTCGACTCAAATTAGACAAATAGCGTATCAATCCATCTCGGTCAACGAATTCAAGCGACTTATTCGTCTTTGAGAGATTCTGGACTAGGTCGATGAGGAAGTGGCAACAGGCTACACTAGATGCCCGGAGTGTTGTGGCCGAGCGAGATGAAATCTTCAAATGGGAATTGGATAAAGTCATATCTCGTAATGAATTGTCTGTCGATTGGGAAATGTCTAAAAGTCCCGTTTGGACAAGGAGCACTAGTGATGTGTGAGCGGGAACAGTCAGCATTGTAATACCCTTAATCAAATGGAAACTTCTAACCTGGCAGTGCGTCATCAGCTAAGATTGGAGGCAGTGTTTTCAGCTTCGGAAACGACATTGAGGTATTCTGAATGTTATACACCAAGAATAATGCTTTCTTCATCAGATATACATCTGAAGAGTAAAAGGAGAAAAGTGTTATAATTTATCCACATTGTCTCCACTAGAGTGAGTAGCCAAATGCGAAAATATTCGTTAAACGCACATTTGCCGTCGAGTGTGTACATGTCTCGGAAAGTAGAAAATGCACCGGTGAGTTGGCGAATCATTTCGTCCTCATTCAAGGTTGTCCTAGTAGCTAAGAAGCTAGCCAAGTTAGGTAGACCTGATTGTTGGAGGACTTTCCCGGTAGAATGCAAGACCTCCAGAAGATCTTCGACGAAACGAGCGACGGCCCGATCAGGTTCGGCCAAGCTGATTGGAGAATTCTCGGCGATTGGTCGTTCAATGTGTAAAGGAAGTGAAAGGACAGTTGAGATGTATTCAGGAGTAGCTTCAACCAATCCTCGTGTAGTTAGGATTGAAGTTGATTGGGATTCAGGACTTAAATAAGCTGCCAACACTAGGTATCGCATAGTCTGCAAAAAATCGCACGTATTCAACGTCAGAGGCATTGCGCAATTGAGGTAGTCTGCATTTTTTAACAGGTAGATATGTAAAAACGACAACCAACGGGGTAGTACCTCCCACACTCCTCGGCCTGTTTTCTCTTTGAGGAGGTCTTCATAAGAGTGGAAACCTTCCAGAAGACAGACCATAGCGACAACGTTCAATTCATCCAGTTGGCTCGAAAATTGCAACGGAAATCTAAGGTGGACTGGTTCTGCTTCGACCCGCTTCTCATATTCGTCCCGATCGAGCTTGAGCAAGAAATCTTCACAGGCAGACTTATTGATCTGCGAACTTCAAATATTCTCTTTAACTCAAACGAGAATTAAATGTGATTAAAACTGTGAGAAGGAACTGACATTTATGCCGTATCTTTCTAGACATTCCTTGCAGCTGGCTTTGATCGCGTCAGCGATTGTGATATCCTGTGCGGGGAGTGGAGCGATTTCAAGTCGACTGTCGGCCATGGCGAATGAGTTGTTGGTTGTTGTAGCCGGGCTACAGTCTACATACTGACACAAGTCCCCCCGAAACAAGTCCTCGTCCCCGCTGAAGACGGGGGGGCACCCATTTATGATTTGGCCTGGTCGAGATGCATACATATATGGTGTCCAAAGTTGGTTTGCATAATTTTATGCATGCATAAATCATAAAATCATAAAAATATTTTGGTGAGGAAATTTTGTATTACATAATCAGACAGTCATATCCCCTGCAAAAAAGATTTTATGATTTTATGATTTATGCATGCATAAAATTATGCAAACCAACTTTGAACACCATAATAGCATCAAGATCTCTCCCGCAAGGAGGGACTTACTAATCAGGACATTTGGCATGAGACAATCTACAAAGTTTGGTGGTAAACAATGTCATCACCACATGCAGAACTCAATTTTTGACTGGTTTTTTTATGGTATTCAAAATTGCATGAGATTTTTTTACATAAAATCATAAACTGCAATTTTGGCTGGGAGATGTCACTTAAAGTTTTATGCACGCTGACATCTCCCAGCCAAAATTGGTTTTATGATTTTATGTAAATAGTGACATATGCAATTTTGAATACCATATTTTTTGCCCTGATGGTTTGAAGCTTCTATTTTTCTGAACCAAACTGTCTATTCAGAATTTTGGCAATTTTGGGAATCCATTGCCCTGGGCCTTGCGCCCCAAAATCTCAAGTTGAGACTCTTGGCCGCTTACGGGCAAAGGAGGTGTGTTTCCAATTAAGATTTAATTTAGATGGGAGATAAAACCATAGGAGTGGGTTGCAGCAATAAATAGGCAAACCTTGAGGCACACTCAGGACCCCTTTTTTTCTGCTCACTACTTGATGAGCCTGCTCTGACATTAGAGTACAACCAAGCCATGTAGGTAAAAAGACTCAACAGCCCCTCACAATACCTGATAATCAGGCACATCAGTAATCACATTCTCTAGATCTAACAACAGCATCCAGAATGTTGTGTCAAGCAAGTGAGCAGGCTGGCAGTGGTAAGTGTTTATGTACCCTTGTGGAATTATTGGTGTAAGAAGGCATGGTCATCTGAGTGTGTGGGCATTCAGGCAAGCTTGGAATGCTCACAATCTGTTTCAATAACAAGTGTGAAAAATCAGTCCAGTGAATCTTTGGTAATTCCCTTCAAACAGTTAGAGCAGTCCTACATGACATATGAAGTTGTGTAACTAAGCACTAGTTCAAGATAAACAATGACTGAGCTGTTGATCAGTTCAACATAGGTTAGGTTACAGTCAAACTCCTCATGGGTTTGACTGTAAAACAGATGTCATGGGTGATATGAACTATGTAGACACCACCTACATCAGATGAAATTACAGTCAGGAACTCTCTGAAGAGTGCCACAGATTCCTCTCTGGTGAATGAATCACTTTTATTTTCTACAATGACAAGCATCATTTGTGTTCATGTTCAAGTAGTCTTTCAATTGGTTTTTATTTTGAAGAAAAAAACAACACAATAATGCAAAACGTAATTATGCCTGGGCAAACCAAGTTTTGTATGTACAAATGTGGTCACCGCAAATGAAGTACCCAGAAGTTGCAGTATGCAGTTTCTTTATGTTTCACTGGTTCAGGCCTTCTAGTTTCTTGGAAGGATGAAAGTGGTAGTCATACAAAAGATGTAGTCACAAAGTTGCTAGCCCGATTTTTTGCTTTTTTTAAGTTTATTCTTGAAAAAAAAAGAAAGACGTAAAACATGAGACGACAACAACGGTATCGTGATCGTCACAATTACTAAGATGGAAACAAAAAAAGCAATTGATAAACGAGTTGAGATATTAAATAATCAGGAGACATATCGTGTAGTAGTATCTTGTAGGAGATGAAGTCTTGGGTGGTGATCGTCAACTTTTGGGTGATAGGGAAGATTAAAATCTAAGAGTCGAAAATTTGATCGACGTTGGTGCTTGATCGGAATCATCGAGTCATTGATTTGAATACGTTCTTAGGGAGTGTGAATTCACAACTGGGACACTGAAAGGATTATCAACCACAAAACACATAATCAGAAATTCACAAAAGGGGAAGAAATTCAAATCTCGCGCGCGTGTCTAACTGGTGAATCAACAGTAGCCATTCGGGTTCGGTGACCTAGTCAGCTAGAGAAAAAAAAAACGAACCAAAAAACAACTCTTGTACTTTTCTATGATGAAGTTAACAATAAAAAAATGAAATTCGTAGTGACTACGCGTTGTATATATGTATGCCTTGATTGGGCGATATCGATCAGAGACCGAGATTGAGTCCGGCGAATCCATTCATCAAGCCGCTTGAGTAAGTGTTGAGCCCACCCTGACTGAACCGATGACGATGACCGAGTCCAGCGGGGTTATTGGTGGACCCACGCGAGGGTGATTCTCCGGCCGCTGAGTTTGCACCGTTAAACAATCCTTGAGAATTATAATCTTTACTTAATTGAGATCCGGATCCGAAGGTAGGTCGACCCAAATCAAGTGATTGGGCTCGAGGACTGATGGCACTTTTTCGATTGATAAAACTGGGGTATGAATTGCCATCGAGTGAGGATAAAACGGAAGAGCCATGTATGGGTTTTCCAATCGGGCTGTTGGACATGTTCACACCGCTTGCGAGAGGGTTGGTACTGTTGTAGTTGTTGCTTTTCTGCTAGTAGAGTATCATTCGTGATCAGCATACTGCGTCATGATGAATACCACTGGAAATAAATCACTTAAACTCACAACCATTTGTCTAGGAATCGAGGCCCAGTCCGTATTACCGGGAGCACCAATGGCAGTCTGCCCGTTGGATACACCAATCATATGCCCATCTAGACCAACAAACTGATTATAAAATCTATTCATGGACATGGCCGGATGATATGCATACGAGGAAGCTGAGTTGGTGGAGGAGGATAATGAGGGGTAGTGATAGTGACCACCATTTCGATCGACCAATCCTTGAAGATCCTTCTCGCTGCCATGTCGATTGATCGTACCAAAACCCGCTGTATCGGTTGGTGTGGGTGGGGTGAAAGTGTTGAAGCCATTGGTTGATCGATCAAGAGAGCCGATGCTAGTAACGGTGTTGCGGCGGGGATATGAGCCAGTTGCGCCCCTCTCTCGGTGAAAGTTGATCTGTAAGGATTGGTGCCATGTTAGTCACGAGACTGGTTCACATCCACCTAAATATTCAGAAAGAACACCAACCTTTTTCTCGATTAAGAAAGCTTCCAACGTCTCGCGCGCATTTTGCAAGTTCTCAGCATTCGCCCGAGTCAGTCCAAACTTGACCGTTAATTCCTCGCCCTCGGCTCCACCATTGATGACCAAGACAGTGACATTCCAATGATTCTTGCAAGTCTGGATAACCTTCTCGTCAAATTCATCGCTCGCGACCACCCTCAGCAGCTCACTTGTAGCCATTAATCGACAATCTGCTTCGAGGCCAATGTGAGACATGATCATTTGCTTGGCAATCGCAATCTGAGAGCGTGGGCCGAAGATTTCGATAGTCGACGATCCCGATTCAGTCGACGGGAAGTAGAAGCACGTGTTGGTCTTAGACTCGATATCATGAATAAAAATAGATTTCTCTCCCAAGATTGTTCGGTGTTGGGTGCGATCAATGTTCAGGTATTCAATGACAAAGTCTTTGTCTTTAGGATGGACCAGCTCCATTACCGATTGTTTCAAGTTTTCAAGGTTTTCGGCATTCTTGGCTGGAGTGCTGGTGAAGCCACAATAGACAAGCAAGCCCTGATCAGTTCATGTGCGGTTTGGCGGACAAAAAGCCAGATAAAGAACGAACCGTGCGACAACATTGTCATGATTGTTTTGATAGCCCCCCAATTTGGCAAACTCCTTCGCATTAGAAAATTTTACATAAACACCATACTTTTTCATGATTCTTTGGATATTTTTACCGCCGACTCCGATGATTCGCTTGTGGTAACCTTCAGGAATATGGAAAGAGATCTCGGCCGGGAGTTCTTCCTCTAGTAACGTCAATCCCATTAGGGCAGTCGCAGGATTACCGGAGAGGTTGAGCATAAAGTTGTAGTCGTTGAATGACTCAAATTTAATTTTCACGTTCGAAGTCTTCATAATCTTGTTTAACTACGGTAAAAGACAGGCGGTAAACAGAAAAAGGATCAGTGTACACTACCTGGAGGACTTGGGCACGTGAAGAGAGACTTACTTTTCCGTTTTTCTTGCCTGATATGAAGTCACGGTGTTCGCAAGCCAGCTCGACCTGGAATCGGATCTCGACTTGAGAGTTTTTGACCATGTCCAACTCTAATATTTTTTCGACGGCTCGTTTGGTAACCTTCTCAGTACCATAAACTTCAAAACTGTTTGTACTTTTGAACACCACTTCGGCGCCAGATTCGATCGCAATGCGATTGCCGTCAGATTGAATTGCGGCTTGATTGACAATGCTGGGCTGTGAGCCATTCGGATAGACATCTTGGATCGATTTAGGGAGCAACCAAACGTTGGCGATGTAAAACTCGCAGGCCTGAACCAGCGGAGAATCGGGGCGATTGGAAGGGAGAGAGGTCAGATCAAAGTTGAAAACTGAACAACAATGGGGACGAACCAATTGCATGAGACTTCGGATAGTGCGTTCGATGTGAACACGATGGTCGCCATAGACCGAAAGCACGCTGACCTGACTGCCAATGGGCGGAAAGTTGATAAACGTGCCATTGTCATACATGATTTCCTGGAGCTGGGCCAATTTTTCCATAAGCAACCAATCCAGCTTCCTGGGGAGCATAGCCGTGTCCCTGGATATAATGCATTTGCTCTTTGAGGATGGCAGGATGAACGAGAGGAATAAATTTGGACGGCACTTGGCGGAGTGTAGAGGATGAAATGGGCTTACTTTGTGCATCGATACTTGGAACAACATCTCGCGGGCACGCTGAACACCAAAGAACTCGCCAGTGATGTAGATCATGTTTTGTTTTTCAGCCAAAGATGTAGAACGAGCGCCCAGGATGCCACCGCCGGACAGAGCCGACGGGAAATAGATATTGGTAGCGGTTTCCTCTTGAATGGATTGGATGACTGAACGCTTTCGACCGGCGATGATATGGTGTAATTTGTAATCGATTTCGCAAACCTCGGAGTGTAAGCTGTTCTGTAAATAGAGCCAGGTATGAGTTTCTTCCGATTAACTGGGTCTTTTTTTTTTTTCAAGACACCAAATCCGATAGACTTGAGGATGCTCACGAGTTGATCGAGCAGGACTAGAAGCCTGACTCTTGCTTCCTCCACTGCTTCAGCATCGCCACGAATCACGATGTCGATCCCGCCCCCATCACGGGGGTTGCCGACGATGGAGAGATGGGCGCGAGAGGCCGAGGCGATTTCGTCCAATCTGATCTTCATGACCGGGCGGACGTTGGGGCCGTTTTCGAGGACGTCGTTGCGATCGACGGCGACGAAGCTTTCGACTTGGAAGGGTTGTTCTCGCAACAGACGGCCTCGGGCAGCCATGACTTGGGGGAAGGAGCCAGAGAGATGGAATGCATACGTAGAGGGCTTGGTGATCTGGGTGGGATTGACGAGACAGTGATAGTCGGACATGAGTTCGGCACATGCAGCCTGGACGATCTCAGGGGCAGGCAAGGGGGCATTCTGAGGGATTGGACGAGGGGCATGGTGGTCGGCTGAGGATGAGGCTGGGTGGAGGTTGGAGGAGGCGGTTGAGTCGGATGAGTTGGTGGTGATCGATCGAGGGGGGGAGGTGGCTGATTGGATGGTGGCCGAGGAATGTGAGGCAGCCGAAGGTGCGGAATGGGGTTGATGAGCCGAGGGATGGAGGGCTGCGCTGGCAGGCGTAGGGGTGGCAGCGATGGTAGTAGTATTAGTGCTGGTAGTGGTAGTCGGGGTGCTGGAGGAGCTCGTGCCAGGAATGGTGGTAGAGACGGCAGGCGGAGTGCTGGCGGGGGCCTGGGCGAGGCTGGCGGGGGTAGTCGTGGTGCTGGTGGAGATTCGAGAGGGGATGCGAGAGATGAGGGGGAGGGAGGCTGGGGCTGAGGGGGAGGGGGGCGAGCGGGCGAGGGTGAAGGAGTGTTCGGAGGCGGAATGGTGGGGCGAGTCGGAGGCGGGCGAAGATGCCGAGGAGGGGGGGGAGCGGGCGGGGTTGCTGAGGGAGGGGTGGTGGTGGTGATGGTGGGGTGGTGGTGGTGGTTGCTGGAGGGGCGGAAGACAGAAGAAGGTCGAGTAGAAATCCATCTCGGAAACAAACAAGTATAATAAGGGGGAAATCTATCTTATCTATCTATTGAAGCACTGGGGAGTAGAACTAGAAGAGCTGGGAATAACAAACTACGAACAACACAACAACAAAAAGATGTTAGTATACAAAGGATGATGATGATGATGAGAGAGAGCGCTGGCCGGGCACTAGGGGATTTTTTAGCTTGACAAAGGAAAGAGTAGTGTTTATGTAAACTCTCGAACCGAACCGAATCAAATAAGTATTTATTTATTTATTTATTTATTTATTTGTTTGTTGATTTGTTAAAACTGCAATTCAGAACGCGGGATGGTCGAAGACAGGCTGGGAGAGTGCAGGCTGGGGAGGAGTTTGAAGGACGGGGGAAACGGCTGAGTTTAAGGGTGACGGACTGGCAGGGCTGAGTCATCAGCTCCCGCCGATCAGATTCAGATCGCCTGATGAGCTCGACCTTGGCAGTTGGCTTATGATGAAGTCGGAATCAGAAGTCAGCAGGCACAGGAACACAGCCCGCTCATCAAGGAAGGCCGGCTGAAAAATGGTTGGTATATTAAACGCACCGATCGGGCCCTTTCTGGAGAGTCACGACACTAAGGGATAGCCTCGGCACTATCTCCCGGAGAGACAGCCTCCGTGATCAAAACCGAGTCATGACAGAAGACGGGGAGGCTTGTATATACATATATTTCAATCCACAGATTGCAGGAGGATCGGTCCAATACATCCACCACCGGGTCAAAATTTTTGATCGGTGTTCGTTTTTCCAACGAATCCTTGATCGGATAACGTTGGACAAACCAATCCACCTCGCCTCCGCGGAACGCCGCCGCGGCTCGAGGCCTCGTTTGAGACAGGTTGGAAAAACGTGTCCCCAACGTTGAGTGTCCACCTTCGTCGGATATGGATGATTGGGTCCAAATTTGGCTGTATTCCATGCCAATAGTGGGCTTCCGGCCAGTCAAGCCGGCCTGGCCTAGCGGTTGATCAGCATTCCCGTCCCCAAGCTGCTTGCAATCAGGTTGAGTGTTTGATTCCTGCAAGATTTTTTGGCCTGGGTGCCCCCAAACAGGCTGCTCCACTTCATGGTCCGACTCCGAGTTGCGGCATGGTTGTTGGAGACTCGTTGGACAAGCCGATCATTCCCGTTTGAGGACGACATGAAAACAATATCTCAACCCAAACGCATTCGTCGGAAAAATGTTGCAAACAAATGTTATGACAATGTTTGCGTGACCCGGTGGTGTACATTATCTCCTCCAGCTGGGAAAGTGTTTATGTATTTACACAGGTTTATAGTCACCATTATAAGCTGCCATAGCGGTTGCATGGAGAGCCATGCCATGACTCAAGACAAAAAAAAAACCAAGTCGCCAGTCGGGCTTGCACTTTCGACCCCTTGGGCTGGGTGCTTATAGCAGCCAAAGATACCCCTACATAGTTCAACTGCTCTATCTATCTGAATATCTATCTCTATTTCCCCTTTTTCCCTTACAATCTGCAACTATTTCCGAGTTCGGCCTTATTACACCCACATCATAAGAGTCCTTCCTACATGAGAGCACAACTCTTCTTCGCGCTAAAAAAAGCTCATCGAGCCATCTTTCGGCTTGTCATCAACTCTTCTTGGCCTCATCAACTCCGCCCAATCCGTCCCGACTCCCGAGCGCTGATCACCGCGTGCCCTCGCGTGCCGAGCCCAAGATCAAAGCCCTCCACCCGCCGCTGTGTGAGCGGGTGAGGGTTGAAATACATATCTAAATGCATACATGTTTAAATACATAGCACATATGTTGTTGCTGATGTCAGCGGATGATGGAAGCCGGACCTCCACTGATTTGCGCGGATCAAATTCGCCCGGGGACGGATTCGCTCACTGACGTATGGTGTTGCAAGCGCGTCTGGGCACATACCCAACTCCCGCTTGGCCGAGTGCCTCCGGAGGTTGGGTATGTGCCCAGCGGGCTTGATCGGGCAGCTTGCGCGGGGGGCAGAGCTTGGCACACAGCCAAGTCCCGCTTGGCCGAGATCAAGCTCTGGGCCGATGGCAACACGCCGGTCATGAGACGCCAGCCCTCGTCTCTGTCTTAAAAGGCAAGAACAACGTGCTGTTAGGATTTCAGCTCAACAGGAGGAGGCGATGAAGGGGGGGACTGTTCTTGGGTGAAAGAGAACAGGAACAAGGAGCTGCCAAAGGTGGCTCTGGATGAAAATTGCTCAGACTCGATACTTTTTATTTCATGTCCGAGGAGCGGACTTTAGCCAAACAACTAGAGAGCCCCCCAGCAAGATCCAAAGGGGGGGCCTAACAACAATAACAGGGGACAGGCCAGGTGACAGGGAACAGGAGACAAGTCATGGCCACTCGGCCAAACAAATCAGGACAGGTGACAGGAACAGGGGACAGGGGACAGGAACAGGGGACAGGGGACAGGGGACAGGAACAGGGTTTTGTCCAGCTAAGCTGGACAAGTGACTACAGGACAAGACAGGAGACAGGGCCACTTGGCCATACAGGAGACAGGGCCACTTGGACATACAGGAGACAGGGCCACTTGGCCATACAGGAGACGGGGCCACGTGGCCAGAGAGGAAGGGAAGAGAATTGTGAGCGGAGAAACTGGAAACCTGACACGTGCCCTTGAGGAGGGGAAACGTTCTCTCTTCTCGACATCGCACATTGGACATCGACAAGGGAGCTTTGCCTTCTCGATGGTAGGTCTGTAGGCTGGTCATCGGGGAGGAAAGACTCCCTTCACGGTGGGCAATACTTGTATTGATCATCAAGAAGGGAGTCTTCCCTTCTCTATGACCGGTTTGTAGACCGACCATCAAGGAGGGAAACTTCTCTCCTTGATGGCCGGCACAGCGTTTGGCGTGCGTGGCACCCTCACTTGAAATTGGCCCAGCGGGGCTTTGTGCCAAACCCCGCCCACTTTGCAATATGCCAAGCGGGGGTTGGGAGTGTGCCAGGCGGGCTTGAGGATTGGCCAAGCGGGCTTTAGGGTTGGCCACGCGCGCTTGGCCTTTTTTTGGCCAAACTTTGGTGAGTGCCCAGACAGGCTTGCAACACCATACATATTTACAGCATGTCCAAGTAAGGTTGCAACTTTGGCCGCAAAAATCAAAAAGTTTGCATGCGCTCGCAGAAGCCTGTGCGCAGTCCGTGCACGGCTGAATCCCGGGGACCCCCGGGGGTGCCCCGCAACAAGGCGTGAGGCGGCGGGCCAGCTGGATTGGATCACCACAGCAATCCACTCCCCACAACACCTTGGCTTCGGATCAGGACTGTTTCCACATCTTGGTAAGTCCCTCAACTGGGCTCTGACGCTACATACGCTAGTGATAGCGTCCCCCTGCCTCCGCTGGCAGTAGGAGAGGTACCCCTGTTGGCCAAGAACTACTGTGGCTCGGTGACGGGCCTGAGGGACTTACCAAGCTGTGGAAACAGTCCTGATCCAAAGCCGAGGTGTTGTGGGGAGTGGATCACTGCTGTTGCTGGATTGCTGTGGTGATCCAATCCAGCCGGCCCGCCGCCTCACGCCTTGTTGCGCCCCCCCGGGGGTCACCGGGATTAGGCCGTGCGCACAGGCTTCTGCGAGCGCATGCAAACTTTTTGATTTTTGCGGCCAAAGTCGCAACCTTACTTGGACATGCTGTAAATATGTACGTCAGTGAGCAAATCCGTCCCCAGGCAAATTTGATCCACGCAAATCAGTGGAGGGCCGGCTTCCATCATCTGCTGACATCAGCAACAACATACCGGAGGCCCTCCGGATGCTATCCACTCAAAAGGGCCTTTGGAGTTGGAACCCTGGCCTCCCAAGGAGGTTTGGAGTGCCCTTGGAGGCCCTTTGGATGCTATCCACTTCAAAGGCCCTCCGGAGATGGAGCCCTCAAAGGCCCTTTGAATGTTGTCCACTCCAAAGGCCCTCCGGAGGTGGAACCTTGACCTCCCAACAAGGTTTGGAGTGCCTTCGGAGCCCCTCCGGATGCTACATATCCACTCCGAAAGGCTTTTGGAGATCCACAAGAGGAGGACTGCGGGTTGCACAGCACCTTATGACATTTAATCCAAGTGGAGATGTTCATCTCAAACATTCCTCCCTGGTCATGATCATCCTGGGCCTCACCTGTGGCCTCAGAGCCTCATGTTCAGTCAATCTCACAGTCCTCCCATGGCCCTGCAACCACTATCTCCCCTTGTGCCTTGAGATATACGTCCCTCCATTCTTCTTGGCTTGTGTCTCAGACCAAACAGCTGGCTGATTGATTTTTCTGCGGGGGCTCTTGAGGAACAGGGAGAGAGAGGGCACAGTTAGAGAGCTTGGCCTTGGCATTCAACTACATCAAGATAGAAGCCAAAGTGAGAGGTGAAACAAATGAAGACTCTTGGTAAGTCACCACTCACTCTCTGACTCTCTTCGCCCAATCCCCCAAAAGTTTAACACGTGCCGACCCCTTCCTCAGAGGCATATGCACTTCGTCGGAGAGCCATTGATCAACTGCTGCCAAACACCCGCAATCAATCGATTGTCTGCATGAGGATCAACCGGCGGCGAGTGCCATCCAAACATTGCCCTTGACTGCCTGCGGTAGCATCAGCAGCAACCGGGCCGCCGAGGTATCCGTCTTGATGAAGAAACCCAGCTCATAGAGGATGGCACTCTTGTCTCCTTCTTCACTCTCACCTCCTGTATTACATTTCTCTTCACAAAACACATATCATGTACATAGTTTAACTAGCTGATAATGAAATAAGAGCCCATTCATTACACATGCCACCCAACCAAAATATGAGGCCAGGGCCAATCCCCAAGCAGCATTTGAGCCAGGTCTATACTTCAAACGGGCCGGGCCGAGCAGCATTTGAGACGGGTCTGATGGGTCCCCATTTAAATATTCTTCAAACAAAGGGCCCTCAAACATCTTTTGAGTATTTTTCCAAGTCCACACTCAAAGAGCATCCGAAGTCTCATGTTCTTCAAATCTGCTTCGAATTACATCCAAATCCATCTCAATGGGCCTTTTGGGGAAAACTCAAAGGATAATTTTCCTCCGGACAAACTCCAAACAGCATTCAAAGGACTCCCAGATCTCACTTTGAAGCTCCTTTGGTTTTCAGTACAACCAGGGTCCGCGACGTCCCTTCCCGCTGGTGGGGAATTCAAAGATTTTCCAAGGTTGATTCAGATATCTTTTGAAATTTTGCGTCCCCCGTGTAGGGAAGCGCGGGGTTGAGTCCAAGTATGGTGTTGCAAGCCTGTCTGGGCACTCACCAAAGTTTGCCCAAAAAAAGGCCAAGCGCGCGTGGCCAACCCTAAAGCCCGCTTGGCCGATCCTCAAGCCCGCCTGGCACACTCCCAACCCCCGCTTGGCATATTGCAAAGTGCATGGGGTTCGGCACAAAGCCCCTCTGAGCCAATTTCAAGCAAGGGTGCCACGCACACCAAACCCTGTGCCGGCCATCAGGGAGAGAAGTTTCCCTCCTTGATGGTTGGTCTACAAACCGGTCATCAAGAAGGGAAGACTCCCTTCTTGATGATCAATACAAGACTTAGTATTGCCCACCGCAAAGGGAGTTTTTCCTCCCCAATGACCAGCCTACAGACCGACCATCGAGAAGGCAAAGCTCCCTTGTCGATGTCCAATGTGCGATGTCGAGAAGGGAGAACGTTTCCCCTCCTCAAGGGCACGTTGTTCTTGCCTTTCCAGGCAGAGAAGAGGGCTGGTGTGTTGCATGCCAAGTCACAGATCCCATTGGCGCAGAGTTTGATCTCGGCCAAGCGGGACTTGGCTGTGTGCCAAGCTCTGCACCCCGCGCAACCTGCCCAATCAAGCCCGCTGGGCACATACCCAACCCCCGGAGGCATCCGGCCAAGCGGGAGTTGGGTATGTGCCCAGACATGCTTGCAACACCATACTTGTGTCCGCAGGGGGTTAGGGTTAGGTGATCCTATCACCCCTTGTGTGAAGACCCAGTGTCAAGGGGGGCTTCACAAGCGCCTTTTATCAAATCTAGATCTTTGCAAAAGCCAAGTTTCTTATGGAGGTTGGGACCACTAATGAGCAGTCAGCGTGTAGAACAAAGGGGTAAGAAGGATGGATCAATTGTCTTTTGCAGAACTGTTGGATTTTTTGCAATTTTTCCGTTTTCATCATGCACTTAACCAAAAATTAAACTTTTCACCAAAATTTAGGAAAACCTTGCATTCAAGGTTTTTCTGGCTTTGATTGGGTCAGCAATTGCAATATCCTGTGCGGGGAGTGGAGTGATTTCAAGTTAACTGTTGGCCATGGCAAAAGAGATGTTGGTTGTTGTAGCTGGCCTACATACAGTCTACTTACAGCCAATCCAAAAAACCTTGGCTTCTTTGGAAGGAATTTCCAGCAGAAATTCTTTCTGGATTTTCCAACCTGTGTGTATCCAACAACAAGGTTTGAAAGATGGATATTCATCCCTGAGGCTGCAAGCACTGTTGCTATTGGTGGTGCTGTTTGGTAGTGAAAAAAATGCAGGCCGCTGGGGGGACCGGCACCATGACCCCCTGGTGCATTCATTCAAATGGGAGTCCAGGGTGAAAATTGGTCAAGGATTCTTATTCTGGAATCAAAATCCGGGAAAACCAATCAGAAGTCTATGATTGAGCTTGCCTGATTTTGATATAGATCAAAATGTCCAACCTTGTCACTTGATTGCATACAAAGTTGGAAAATCCCATAGGAATTTCCACTGGGAATTCCCTCCAAAGCATCCAAGATTTTTTGGAATGGCTGTACATGACACAAGCCCCCCCAAAAACTCAAGCTTGTTGAAGTCCTTTTCCCCCCTCCCCACTATTTGATCCTCTTTCCTTGACGACCTCAGACTTTTCTTTGATCTCTACTTCACCTTGATTCCCTGCTTTGACTCCCAATCTCTTATCATTGCCCACTAACCCAACTCTTTTGGATCCTTTCCCTTCAGAAGAGACCTGCTGCAAACTTTCTGATTCCTTGAATCCTATGTCTCCAACACTCTCCAATCTTCCCATCCAGATCCCAGTTTTGTCTCCATTATCCAACTCAACTCTGTCCGAGCTTTCTGATCTGACCACTTCTGAGCTTTTGCATCGTTTGCCTCCTGTTCAAACAACTCACAATCATCCCCATCATCTCCAATCTGGTTATTCTTGTGGGGGCATTTCAGACCAGAAGGAAGTCCCCTTCTTAAGTATGCACCTTGGTTAGATACTACCGTCATCTCGTAAGCTCTACTTTAGCCACGCTTGTGAGCCATCCGCGGGGCCCGTCTTTTTCGTTTCCCTTTTTTTTCAGATCTCTCTCTCTCTGGCCACAAGGAATGTCGAAGGAGTCTGGGTACAGACTCCAAGTGGTGGGTGGATGTGGTGGCCCATTTGGTTGTCCGCTAGTCAAAAGCATTCCCACTGCTGCTGCCAGCAAGATTGTGATTTTGTGAGCTTGCGTTCTACAATCTCACCAAAGGAGTCACAAGGGTGTCACCAAACCACCTTGGATTGAGTTCTTAGTCCGTGTTGGCCCATGTCCTCCTAGTCCAGCAGGGAAGTACTGACACTTCCGCTGGACTAGGTGAGCACCCATCATTCTCCCTCCTTTCCCCTTCTCTTCTTTCTTTCCACCTCTTGTTGTATATAGAGGGAAGTACTGACACTTCCCCTGGACTAGCTTGCAATGCATCCCTAGTTAGGTTCCAGAAGTTTCCCCTCCAAGGCTAGACCTTGTACCGTGCCCATCCCGTGCCTTCCAAGACCAAACCCCACAATCAGTGAAGCTCTGTTTCTGAGCTTACAAAGATCAGCAAGCATCAAGACCCAGTCAGCCTGAAGAAAGTCAAGTCTCACCTCAAGATCCCCTCTCACATCCATGAAGACATCAAGATTCCTTCTTTCTCCTCAAGATCTCAAGATCCAATCCTCAAGATCTGTAGAGACTGTAAAATGAAGATGTGTCTGGTGAGATTCAAACTTGTGACCTCAGCTATGCTGAGACACATACTAGAGTGCTGCCTTTACCAACTAGGCTACAGACACTTGTGGCAGCTAGCTGGGTGGTTGGTTGGTAGTGCCAACAAAGGGTCTTTACGTTACGGATAATGCTAAAGTAGCGCTAACGTAACGTGATTTTCTCAGTTATCTACAAGTTACGCGTAACACGGAAACAGTTACAGTAACAGAAAATTTTCTTAGTTTTTTTGGGGTGCTTTTTACTTTATCCAAGGGTGAAAATCTAAATTTACTACGTTATCAGACAACCGGCGCATAATTTTGTTATGGATAACGTGCAATTATGACAGCAAGACAGGGAAAGGAAATCTATTTTTTCTTGTTTGAGGGAACCAAAGCATTGATTGCAATTCCCGCCTCCTCAAAAGCTCCAGTGAGAGGCACCTCCTCGCAAAGCCACATCATGCTGCTTACACAGCGTGACATGGTTGACGGGAGTAAGCGCCCCCGGGCACTGGTACATACGTCTGCTGCCGCTGAGAAGAGGCGCTCAACAGCGCAGGAGCTCCCAGATGCTCCCAAATACGCTTGAGCCATCTGGGAGAGAGCTGGGTATGTGTTTGCATGTGTCTTCCACCACCGTAATGGTGTAGATTTATGGTCAATGGTGTCGTTCTGGAAGGATAAATCAGCCTTCAAGTATGCTTTGATCTCATCTTCATGCGGGGTTGGTGTCTTCGCCATCCTCAACGCAAGGCAAGCCATGAGTGACTGAGGCTCGGCGGTGGGCGGCCTTTCAATCTCCACAACTTTGGAATCTGTGGCGGGCTGAGTGTTGGCCTTTTGATGCTGCTTATAGATTTAAAATTGTTGATTCAGCAACTTGAGACAGTCAGCCACCTCACTTCCCTCCGTTCCAAAGACAAGCTCAAAGATGTGCATGCGGTAGCAGGGATGCAGAATTGTGGCCAGGACCAGGGTCTCGCAGGCCATTGCTTCGTCCAAATATTTATCAACCTTCACAAGCATTGCGTAGAACATCGGATATAATGCATCATCTTCCTTGGAGCGACTTAGCTTTTTGGAAAGCTGGTACTTGAGCTCTAGGTACTTTGGGAGTACATGGGCACCAGTTGATGAATTACCCTCCATTTGCGAGGTAAGATTAACAAAAACAAAACAGGTGAGTTACAATGTGGTTTTGATGTGATTCAAGGAGATGTGTACACACCTCCAGTTCACAGTTGAGATTTTCAATCTCAATCCAGTTGCGAGGTCGGAAGAAAACATCATCAAAGTACCCAGGCTGGTTTGGTCCCTGGTCTTCCTTGAGCAACCGGTTGATAACCTCCCGCGCATCAATGGCTTTCCAATGGCTCTGGTACTTGATGTTCCATTGGATCCCATAGCCGGCAATCAGTGGGGCTACCTTCACATTCATTTCTTTTGCCACCCGATCGAAATTTGCCCGCTGGGCCGCAGAACAAGTGATTTGCTTGATGACAACATCTAGTTTGGTGACAAGTTCTTTGAGCTTTGCAGTCTTTGTGTGTTGGCTTTGACTAGCAGTGTTGGCCGCGGTTTTGGGGGCGGAATTGGCCTGATTTGCATTTTCAGAAGCAGCAGGCTCATTGTCCAAAAGCTCATCAGCGTTGCCATAGTTGCTTTCCCAACCTTCATCATCATCTTCTTGTTCAAGTTCAACTGAGGTTGTCTGTGGATTGGGGGATTGTTTGACTTCCGGAGCGGCCTCAGTAAATTCAGTCTCATCCTCCTCCAGGACCTTTCCAAGCACAGGGAAGAAACCAAGGACCAATTCCTTTGCCTTCCCAGGAGGCAATGTTTTAAGAGACAAAGCATTCAAGCCCAAATTCACAATCAAGGCTAGCTTATTGCAGACACATCAAATGTGCATGGTAGCTGGGTCCCACACGTGTTTGGATTGCTTAGTTGGGTTATTATTTTTGAGTAGCTGATACATGGTACTCACCATGGTATTATTATTTGAGCCAGAATCAGTCGTCTGAGCCAGCATCTTCTTGTGTAGATCTCCTTTATTAAGGAGAGCGGCGATTGGACGGGCTAGTAGATGCCCGTGGTGCTTCCTCGGTATCATTTTGAGGGCCAGATGACGGACCACGTAATTCCATTCCAAGTCAATGTAAGCCACTGCAGCACCAATGAAGGCAAACCGATTGCCCTTTGTTGTCCACACATTGTGGATGAGCGTAAACTTTGTGTTGAGTTTCTGTTCAAGTGTGAAGGTGTGAAGGAAAACTTCTATATAAGCACATTCAAATCCAAGTCTATTAAAACCAGAGTTTTGTGGGAAAAAAATTCAAGGGTTTCCCCTATTTTTTATCCACAAAACAACAAAGAAAGGGTTTTCCCTATCTTTTAATCACACAAAAGCAAAAAAGGCTTCCCCTATCTGAGGAAAGCCTCTGCAAAAAACACAACCTAGCCCAACACCAGCCGAAGCTGCTGCACCCAGGCCCATACTGCCGCCCAACTCACCGGATGGGTCAAACAGTATGTAAGGAAGGCCCCCAGCAGCGCGGTGGCAATCTGCTAAGTGGGGGCCAGCTCTTTAACCCCCCAGGCTGTGCAAATGCAAAAGCAGCAGCGGGAGAGCGTGAGACGCACCGCCAGCTGGAATTACAGACAAAACGGATGCGGCTGGGGGGAGAATCTGACTGGCCAGCTCGCGGTCTTATATACCCGAGCCCGCAGGCCTCTGGCTTCGAGTTGGACTTGCCACCGCGTCCACAACAACACTGCCATGGCAAAAAAGCCACCGCCATGGAACCAACGCCACCACCGATATGTACAGCAAACGCAGACCAACACTACCATGGCAAAAACGCCACCGCCATGGAACAAACGCCACCACCAATATGTACAGAAAACGCAGGAAACGCGCCGGCCAAAGCCAAAACCTATCGGTGACCAGTAACATCTCCCCTTGATGACCGGTCTGTGCCGGTCATCGAGGGAGTAGCACCTCCCCTCGATGTCAGGTACACACCGGTCATCGAGAGGAGTAGCACCTCCCCTCGATGACTGGTACACACCGGTCATCGAGGGGAATAACACCTCCTCTGGATGACCGGTGTATACCGGTCAACGCGAGGAGGTGTGAGTCCCCTCGATGGCCGGTAAAGACAGGTCATCGAGAGGAGTAGCACTTCCCCTCGATGACTGGTACACACCGGTCATCGAGAGGAGTAGCACCTCCCCTCGATGTCCGGGACACACCGGTCATCGAGAGGAGTAGCACCTCCCCTCGATGACTGGTACACACCGGTCATCGAGGGGAATAACACCTCCTCTGGATGACCGGTGTATACCGGTCAACGCGAGGAGGTGTGAGTCCCCTCGATGGCCGGTAAAGACAGGTCATCGAGAGGAGTAGCACCTCCCCTCGATGACCGGTACACACCAGTCATCCAGAGAAGTTGTTATTCCCCTTGATGACCGGTCTGGCCGGTCATTGAGAGGAGGTGCTACTCCCCTCGGTGACCGGCACAGACCGGTCATCGAGAGGAGATGTTACTCCCCTCGATGACCGGTGATGACCGGTCATCGAGAGGGGGTCTTATTACCCTCGATGACCGGTCTGTGCCGGTCATCGGGAGGTGTGACTGATGACCGGTCCGCGCCGGTCATCGAGAGGTGTGATTGATGACCGGTCTGTGAGTCCCCTCGATGACCGGTACAGACCGGTCATCAAGAGGTGTGATTCCCCTCAATGACCGGTGTGTACCAGTCATCGAGGGGAGGTGCTACTCCTCTCGATGACCGGTGATGGTCGGTCATCGAGAGGAGGTGTTATTACCCTCGATGACCAGTCTGTCTTGACCTCTTTAATTCCTTCTCCCTTGCTCACTGGTTAAAATCTTTCCTAGCTCCACATTGTAGCAATCAATTATCAAGCTGGCCTGCCTGTCCTTGGCCTGAATTTTTTTCTTGTTTTCTGGTCTTCTTGATGCCACTGTTTGAATACCAGTGATCAATCTGATTTTGTTTTTCCCTCAGGAAACAAGGGTTGTTGTTTTGAAATTTTTTCTTGTATCTGACTTTAAAGTTGGAATAAATTATAATAAGACTCAGTGACAACCATATTGGACTTTCAAACTCTCCAGCTACTTAGGCAAACTGAAAGCTTTTTCTAATGGAGCAGTGGAGACTGTCAAAATTTGAGCTGGTGGAATGACAAATCTGTTCAGCAGATATGATTTTGATCTCAATGATGGGAAGGCATCAAGCTTATCATGTGTACTTTAGGATTCCCATTTAACCTCAACGCCAAATTCAACTCCCAGTTCCAGGCAACAAGGCTAACTTACTCAGGCTATGCAGATGTCCATTCAAATTGAAATGAAAAGACCCATCAGTACTGGAATAGGATAAGGAAATTTAATAATATGCTGATACAGGTCTCAGGGTTTTATTTATGTATCTATCCTTTTACATATTCTGGAGTTTATGAATGCATTTCATATTTAACATTTGCTTTCAAGAGGGCATTTACTGGCCTGTGGAGAAGAATGGGGAAAGGGGCTGATGATAAATTTTCCCTGAACTCCTAAATTTGCAGCGGCGAAGCCGCCTTGGCCTCTAGTATTTATTACAGTAGAAGCCAGTATTTGCACATCAAATACATTTTTCTTGAGGATTAAATGAAGCTTCTTGGCCTCATCTGCCGCCCATCGTTTACCGTAGAGGAGTGCCTTGGGGTTCGCATACCGGAAGGACGCACAGAGATAAGGGTCTTCCATCCGGCCCCATGCTAATGCTTGCCTTATTTGCCAGATCACGATGATCTGGTTCAATACACAATTGACAAAAACAGGATTTGGCTTAGTTAGTAATGTGCTCATTGGGGTTTGCTTAGCATCTATCAACCTCTTCTTGGCAATAGAAGGAGGTAATTTCATGCCAGCAGCCTTGGCCTCGTGAGGTTTGGGGCAGCCCTTAGCATTCCTTCCCGTTTGATTGGATCCATCGCGATGCATCAATAGATTTCCGTCCGTCAAGCCATGACCACGGTATATCTTATGACACCATCTACACTTGTAATTCACGGGGACTCCCCCCTTTTCTTCCTCTCCTTCCTTAAAGAAAGGTTTGTGGAAATAGTCGGCCACATTGGCAAACTTTTCCTTCTTTTCTTTTGCTTCTCTAGATTGAATTTCAACTGAGTTGTCGTCCAAAACTTGGTTGTAGTCAAAAGCTTCCTCCGCATTGGTAACAGCATCAGGACCAGTATCTTGATCTCCATTTTGGTAAATCAAAACAAGAAAATAGATTAAAAGATAAAATCATGTTAATATTAATCCAATTTCCAACACCAGGAATATATTGTATAAAATCATTGTTTCTTACTCTGTTATCCGCAACAGATATCTTGCTCTTGCTTTTTGGAGTATCCTTAGCAGCCAGACTCCTCCTCTTGGTGACACCGGTGGCGGTAGCGCTGGAGGATGGAACTTTCCAAGGCTTCTTAGCTGCCTTCTTTTTGTTACTTGATTTTTTGCTGGTCACAACTGAAGCTCCTGATTCCAATGAAGGCGCCGGCGGCCTTTTCTGAGATTGTGGTCTCTCAGCCCGTACTCGAGAGTCTGAAGACGTGGGGATCATGTTTGGTCTGATTGATGCCGAGGAGGCACGTCTAGACCGACGCAGCTGGGAGTGGGACTGGTCACTTTGCTCACCGTTATCTTTGACTTCTTCCAGCGGCTGTTTATTGGTTGGATCCATGGCAAACAGGTTTTGTGATGTTTAACGTCTGGGAACAGGTTGATTTGGCTAGGAGGGAGGGAAAATGACTTGGAAAAAGCCTAGAGGCGGTTCATCCAGGCCACCCGGCCTCTATACAGGAGAAATATCCTTTCTTGGCTATTCTTGCAAAGGCAAGGGGTGAATCACCGCTTCCAACGCGTTATCTGTGTTACAGGTCCATACACTTAGTTACTTTATCCCACTTTGGGAAAAAATCCAAAGTGGACCCCTTTACGCTACCCGGATAGCATAAAAACAACCCGTTACTCTTAACGTAACGGGCCGCAGTGCGTAACAGGGATAGTTACGTTACTCAAAAACGTCAGATAACGTAGAGTAACGTAACTACCCTTTGTTGGTAGTGCTCATGGGTCAATCCAACAGCCCGCCATACCGTGGTGATACATCATGGTAGCAGACTAACAGACAACTCAACAAGATCTCAACCATCAAGATTCCAAATTCAAGATCTTCAAGCCATCAAGATTCTCCCTCTCAATTTCTCCCCATTTTGACTCTTCTCATTCCCCTCAATGACCGGAGCAAACCATTTATCACTCCTCTCCTTGAACAGTTTGCTCCAGCCATTGAGGGAGTGTTTCTCCTCTGAATGACCAGGTTTGTTCCGGTCATCAAGAGGTTTGTTAACTCCTCTCGATGACCAGGACTGTTCCAGTCATTGAGAGTTGTGTTTACTCCTCTCAATGAGCAGGACGTTTTGGTCATTGAGAGGTGTGTTTCCTCCTCTCAATGACCGGGACCGTTCTGGTCATTGAGAGTTGTTTACTCCTCTTGATGACCGGGACCGTTCTGGTCATCAAGGTTTGTTTACTCCTCTCAATGACCGGGAAGATTCTGGTCATTGAGGACGTTGAGTGGACGCCCCCTGAAGTGCACGGCAAGTTTTTCGCAGTGCGCAAAGTACATCTGTAAACTTCATGACATCATTGAGGTGAGTGATTACCATGATTTGAATGTACTCAGACAAGCAAACAATCATCTCATCTTATCTTTTTTCTTGCCTAGGAATTTTATTTTCTAACCAAAAAGATGGAGGGTGAAACCTCTTCAGTGTTCCTGATCCTTGCCAAATACCGTTACATCAAAGAATACATCAAGAAAAGAATGCTAATGAGCTCCAAACCTGACTTCCAATCAATGCTCAACAAGATGTTGGAGAAAAACAAGACTTACCTGCAAGAGGCCTTAAAATGTGATGCAATCATTCTAGCCACTGCTCTCAACCCAGCTTATCACTTATCAATGTTCCAGGCATGTTTTCCACAACACTCCAACTATGTCAAAACATTTCTGCAAGACAAATTTACTGACCAAAAGTTAGAACTTGACTCAGCGGCCAAGGCACACTCAATAATGGCAGCTGCTCCACTCACTAGAGAATCCGTTCCAAAACAGAAACATCAACAAGCGGTTGAGGATGTTGAATTTTTTCCCAACACTGTTGAAGCCCCAGCCAATGACAAGCTGACCACTTATTTTGCAGGGAAGAATAAACTTCACTCTTCCAAAGCAGACAAGTGCCTTGAGTCAACAGTGAGCCGCTACGCTAAACTATCCATAGAGTGCGCTATCCGCTAGTTTAGTGTTGCGCAGTTCCTAACACAGTGCCTTTAGCTGTAGCGCCCGCTATGGGCCGCTACACTACACTAACGGGCGCTAACAGCGCTATCAGCATTTTTAGCGGTTGAATAGCACTGCTAGCGCTGATAGCGGCGATAGAGGCCCTGTAGTTTCAAGGGGTGCCTGTTAGCGGTAGCGGACAATCACTGTCCGCTAACAGAAAACCCCGTCATTTTTAGTTTAGATCCGCTACACTGCGCTGAACTACAGACTAAATTTAGCGTAGCGCCCCACATTTGCTTGAGTGAAAGTCTAGTTTCCTGCCCTTGAGTTATTTTGTTGATCTCACTCACTAAAATTTATGCCTGTGCAACCTGATCAGGAGCACCAACAAGAGTTTCCTGTTTGTAGAGACTGTAAAATGAAGATGTGTCTGGTGAGAGTTGAACTCACAACCTCAGCTATGCTGAGACATATACTAGAGTGCTGCCTTTACCAACTAGGCTACAGACGCTTGTGGCTGCCAGCTGGGTGGTTGGTTGGTAGTGCTCATGGGTCGATCCAACAGCCCTCCATACTGTGGTGATACATCATGGTAGCAGACTAACAGACAACTCAACACTTTTTTGGCTCTGCTTGCCAAAGACTATCTGGCATGCACAGCAAGATCTGCAAGTGTTGAACGTTGCTTTTCAGCAGCAGCAGACATATCCGGTCAAGGGCAAGGTGGATTGGCTTCTAGGACAATGGAGAGATTCGTGAGTTTTTATCAGTGGCTGCAACAGGGAATTGAGCCTGATGGAGATTTTGAGGAAGCTCAACACATTATTTCATTCGCCTCTGAAGATATTCAAGAAATCAAGAACTTGAGAGCCCCTGAAGACCCTGAACAAGCAAACAAAGAGGAATTTTACTAAAATACACAAGATTCCCACCTTTTTAATACTCCTTTCCCACTTTTAAAGGATATATTTTCCTACTTATACATGCTGAAAAACTTTTTATTTACTTGTACACGCTAGACTACTCCTCATCTGCTTATATTTACACACTTGAGTAGTTCTTAGGTCCTTATACACACTAAATATAATGAGTTTGATTACAAATTAACACACACACAATGAAATATAAAAATCATTTTTCTGAGCACAAATCCCACTGATGCTGGATTGGATCAGATCCGTATTGTGTTCCAATCCACAAAATAATTTTTTTTTGGATCAGCCCAACCAATAAAATCCACTGGATTAGATTGGCTGTTCAATCCGATCCCCAATGGCAGAAAACATGGGGATCAAAAATTGATCTGATCCACAGTATTGCCTATCCAATCCCAGTATTGGTTTGGTTGCAGTATTGCAAAGACCAGAGCTAGAGGCCTCTGAGAGCAAGTCTAGTTCACAAGTGGGATTCACGTGAGGGAAAAAGAGGCTAGCCGGAGAGATGTGGAGAACATGATCTCTCACACCAGGGAAGCTTGGGGGGCACTCCCCAGGGAGTGCCTTACCCTGAATTTTCTTAATAACTTGGCGCAATGTCTACTAAATCATATGTATAATCAAACATGATATGATATACAACTATATATGAAGTGTCCATAACTCAGCTGGAACTCGTCTGTAACTCAGTAGTAACTCAACTGGACCACGTGTCTGTAACTAAGTTTAACTAAAGTGTAAAGCACCACTCACACACTGTTTGTACCAGAGAGTGATGTCAATCTGAATGGTGTTGGGACCATTTCACCCTCATTTACCTGTTGCTGTGGCCTAAACAGAATGTGATTGGTGTGGGATTTGTCACCCTATTGTACGCGCGAGCAGTAGGGTCTCCCTGATAGTCCATCAGGGAAGTTACAGATAAATCTTCCTCAATTTTACCCTCATTTACTCGTCACAAATTACCCTCTGGGATAAAAAGTTCCTGATTTGTCACCCTATTGTACAAGCGTACAATAGGGTGACAAATCAGACACAAATCACACATTCTTCAGACCAGAGGAGCATTTGCGTCTGAGTGATTTATGAACTGTGTCACCCTCATGTACCCAGACGGCATAAATTTCTCCTGCACTTGTGCAAATACTAAAAAATTTTGCACTTTTGATATTTTCTTTATCCAAATCTAGGCAATTGTGTTTCAGGCATGATATATATTTGATGAAGGCAGTTTGTCCCAATGTAAAAAATTGAAGGTGCAAGAGCTACCTGGTTTTCAAATGTAAAACTCAAGTCGTGATTGACATGAACTTTACTTCAAGATAAATTCAACATATTTGAATGATAGTTCATGTTGAATAGTTACATATCACTCCAAATTAGATTGGTCTATAGTTCTTACCCAGTAATTGAACAATTTAACATCACATTGTAAGCAATTCCGCCCCAGTTCAGACAAAAACTAACACCAAATTAAGCTGTGGCACTCCCTGGGGAGTGCCCCCAAAGCTTCCCTGGTGTCACTATGTACAACCAGGGAACAGGAAGATGGGGGTCAGAATAAGGAAAAGGGTGAAGGCTTGCCTAGCCGGAGAGATGTGGGGAACAAGATCTCTGCCAGCTAGTAAGGGGGCAAAAGGCTTGAACTAAGTGGGCAGGAAGTGTGATCTTGTAAAACTCCATGAGAGGTGGGAGCTTCACATAAAATCAGTTGAGGAGGCACGGCCTGCAGGGGAAGTGCTGCATGATGTCATACAGTCCAGATAACAAATAAAACTAAACCACTATATGTAGTGGGGATAGAATGGTGCGGGGAAAGTATGTAAGTGTATTTTGCTTGTTTATATGCATAGTAGGAGCCAAGAAAGATGACTTGAGCCTGAGGTGTGTGGCAGGTAGTTGACTGGGTGCTGTTAGATGTAGGGTGTAACTTCCAATGTACCGGGGATCCAGTGGTGACTAGGGGCTATTTTGGCTGTAGAGTAAATTTATGGTTTCCAATTGATTTTATCTTGAGGCCTTCTATGAGTAAACATGTAAAGGAGATTTTTTTTTATTTTTCACATTTTTGAGTACCACATTAGGGGTGATCAGTTGGACCATTGGTCTCCAATCATGGAAATTTTGGATTGGCTGGATAAATCATTCCTGATCATGCAATTGTTTGGACCAATTTTATCCAATCATGTAAATTTAATGTTGGACCATCCAACACCTATCACACAAAGTGACCCAGTGGTGTAGATATGAAGGCTTGCAAGCACCCAACACTGATTGCCAAGAGGTTTCAGCTACTTTCTTTCCTAGGTTAATTAAGTTAGTCCAACTGCAAAAAATATTGTAGATTAGTGCAAGGATGTCAATGTGTGTCAATCCTTTTTAACATTGGTTCAGTAGGTGAAACCAATACCAAAAGCTCTGGGCCCGGTTTGGCTGCCACGTTATACACCATAAATGGTCAAATTTATGAAGCGCAACCCCCAGGGGTTTCAAAATTTTGGTGGCAAAGGGGGGCAAACTTTGGGTCGTGTGTCATAAAATCAACCATTTATGACGTACTAGAGTTCTGAGGTGGCTCCACTGTTTGCACTTAATTCACCTTTGTGTTGCATTGTTCCCACATTCCTGTCTACTAAATCAATTGCATTGTTCAAAAGGCCATGATCAATGCCCTCCCGGTGTGGTGAACAAAACGGTGGAGGCCCTCGAGGAGGCTAAACTCAAGACATCAAGCCCTCTCAAGATCTGGCCCTTCAAGCTCGAGGCTCTGGCTTTCTGCGTTTCAAGATCAAGACAGTGGATACCGGTCGTGGCTTTTATTTCTGCTGGGTTGCTTTCATGTTATCTCATTGTTTCTCTTCCCTACTTAATTCATTCTGTCCTCTTTTCTTTCTTTTCTTTCTTATGTTTTGGTTGCCACGTTACTTTCTTTTGTTTCTTTTCATTCATGCGCGCGTTGGAGAGGAGTGTAGGTGGCGGGTTGGTGTATTTGTTTTGTTCTTTTGTCTCCTTTCTTCTTTCATTTTATCACAAGTTGTATGCGCGCGGCGGGCACAAGGGCCCGTCGCGCAGCCTGTCGCGGATCTGGAATCCAAGTTCAGCCGAGGATCCGCATGGTATTCTGCTCCCGACGAAAAGGATATCATCACGTTTTTAGAGCTTATTGATCCGGATTGTGAAGATCCTTCCTGATATTTCTGAGTTCCTTGACTTCTGAGCTTCCGAGTCCGCTGGATACTATTTTAATTCCCTTTAAGAGAACAGTCTAGAGCTTAAACAACCACACTCGCCAAGGGTAATCCTACCCCCTCGTTCCTTCTCACATATAAAATCCCCCCACCAATTGCTATCCATTCTTTATCTCGATTTCTCAACGCTCATAAGATACGGTCCCGGACCGCCGCAAGAGGGCAGCTTTAGCACCATCCCCTCAACCCGCTGTCTACCGCGCACAGGTAGAAGCGCCATACCGGTTCAGCTTGAAAAAATGTGTCAACATTGTTTGAGTCGCCTTGCCCAATGCCACCTTCCTGCAAGTGTCTTCAGTCAATTTGTAGCAAATTGCTTGAGAATCTTCTGTGTGTACAGCAGGATGACGGTCTGAAATTTTGAGCTGGAATAAGTACCACACAGCTAGAGACATCACAATCAACACCATTAGTTAACAAAGTTCAAATCAGTCAACGAAGTACATCACCCTGAGAATTATAGTACCCTAACCTTCAGGAGGGCCTATATACCTAGCATTGAGATATGGATCCTTTCTGAATAGTAAATCCAATGTCCCATCTCTTGTACAATGTATAAGTACCCTTGAAAATTGTAGTCTCCTTGGCAAATGGCTTGGGGAACTTGCTTGAATGTTCCCCAAGGGCACAATATTTGTGATTTTTAGCTTTGTCCACACCTCCATAACTCAAGTGCCAACGCTGAAGCGCAAGACAGGTTGACCTTGTACTTTTGACAACACATTTAGAAGAGTCCGGTGTTGCTCTTGATTTCAATAGTTGCTCTTTACTCAGGCCAATGCAATGACCCACATTTTTTGCACGGCATGTCACATGCCTGGAATGTATGTTCACCTTTGGGAAAACAGTGAGCTAGTATAGATTCTTTGTTGTTTTCTTTGCTCAATGCACAAGCCGGACCAATATAGGACATAGTACCAGGATTAAACAATGGGGTTTGTGATGATACCTGTATAGAATGAAAAGATTATGAGACAATGATGAGATTGTTGATATGACTGGTCCTGCACATGCTCACCACCCCTACACATTCTCCCTATGGTTTATGGTTCACCAAGATTAGGTGGCCCAAAATGTTTCCCATGAACAATTTGGTAGAATTCCCAAAAGCAGACCATTTGGAATGCAGCTGACAGGCACTCAATACTAATAAGCACATGATCAATGAAAATACATTATTACATCAAGAAAAATCTGGTTTCTGCCAAGAAATGGAGATTGCTTTGCAATGCAGTTGAACACAGGTTCTGGAAAAGATACAATTACTCAAATAGTCCAGTTGGGGTGGATATCAGGTTGATATGAAACCATGTCCAACATGAATTAATACAAGATTCAGCATCAATTTAGACACACTTGAGCATAAATTCAATCCAAAATTACGCATAAATTGGTGTCAAGTTCTGCAAGAGATCTTAAAGGGTTCCCAAAGAGGGGGGTGAAGGCACTTGCACACAAGTGCTGAGCAAACATCCATGGTGTAATCATATTCTGTGAACAGCTCAGATTAATAATACCAGATTATAAGCTGTCCTCATTTGCGGAGGCCAAATGAACATCTCAAAGTATGATCCTGGACTTTCACCACATTGGGAATCCATCAAACCATATCTTTGAATAGGTTTGCTGTATCCATCATCTTATCAAAAAGAGAGGTAGGTATATTACAAATAAGATGACGAAGAGTAGATAGGATAGCGGGAGAAATGAAAATTGAGGGAGGGGTTAAGAAGCCATGTAATCCACAAAAAGCAACGCAAAGCTAGAACCCAATAAGAAGACTAGTAGCCACATCCGACTCTCTTTATTAGATTCACTTGCACTTAAGAGTTGCTGGTTGCCTTGTTTGATTTTGCCAGTGGAGATGATTGAGTCATCCCATAGTTGATCGATCATTTCGTTCTGTTGAGTGAGATGATAGACCAATTCGGTCTGCAAATTGGAGATCTCCAATAACGATGATTCGGTTTGTTTAATCGACTTTAAGGTGTTTTCGGTCGCCTTCAAGACCTCAGACGATTCTTTTTCAAACTGCTGGATCTGTGCACTCGTTAGTACGTTCTCAATCCCTGGCTCATCCACCGATTCTTGGTCGAGTAGCTGATCAAACTTCGGCACATAGATAGCTGGTGCCAAGCCGCTCTTCATCACTTTTTCCATTTTCTTCTTAGCTCGAGTTTCTTGTTGGTCTTTGATCATTTTGCCAAGATCGGTCAATCGTTGGTTCAAAAACCATAGGATTGATGCTCGATGACCGTTGAATTGTTCCTTGGCTATCGATTGTGAGCTGAGAGAGATCCCCAAAAAGCGACTCAGAGCATTGGATTGTTCGTTGTCTTGTTGAGCTTTTCGAGCTATTTGAAGACGGTTTGTCAGCTAAGAAATTCATTAAATACAATTTGGAAAACGAGTAAGGCAACGTTTGGGCGAGTTACATTTTTCGGCAGCTTCGATTGCTCTAACGCCTTGGACGGATTTCTTCAGTCCAACAGCGACCAAGGTATCGATCTGGTCTTTCTCATTTTCGCTGAACCATCTGACGTTCGAGAATCCTTGGAAGCCTTTCGAAAGATCGACTGTTCGTTCGTTCGAATTTGTTGATTGGAACTGTCCACTGGTGCCCGATGGACTCGGATCCAGATACGCACGTCTTATGCTACTCAAAAAATCAATTAACTCTTGAATATTGTTGGTCTAGGTTACCACAATCCGCCCGATCGAAAAAGAAATAAACCAGGTCAGTATCGCTTTGTCTTGGAAGATAAAGAAGGACGACAATGTATGATGAGCTAGAAGACTTACTCACAACCAGCTGAGCTTCTTTGGTCCAAGTATCGGAGTTTGAATTAAGTGGGCGGGTTGTTCGCTCGGGACGGGTAGTTGTTTGACCGTTTGCTTTCCTCTTGGATTGGATCACTGTCTTGAACTCATCGGTCTTACTGATCGAGACCATCGTGTGAGGTTGTTGGTGAGATGCGAAATGACGGAATGCTCTGCTCACAGCAGATGTACACCTCGGGGAGCGCACGGAGACGCTTTACCCCCGAACTTAACACAAGTCCCCTGCTGCGGGGTGCGCCAGCCATTTGGCTGGCTCGACAAACTCGCGTGGAAAACTCAACATCAACCACTAAAAACCGATCCCCCTCAAAAACCATCCACCTTCAAAACCAAAAACCCCGACCAAAGTATCTTCCCTTTTATTCGTTCATCTTCCATATTCATCCTCGCCCCTTCTTATCCCCCCTCCCCTTTCCCTCTTTCTTTCCGAATCGTTAAAGATTGAGTTTTCCAACCCCCCCAAAAAAAGCACAAGGTTTTTACCTTATTCGGCTCGCATAGCCAGCAATATGCCGCCCAAGAACCTTCATGGTTCTCGGGCTGATCAGGACGGTTGGTCAAAAACCATAGAGATGGAGGATATTGTTGCCTCCGGTTCGTCTATGGACCAGTCGAACTCTCCTGACCGTTCCCAAACCCCGATTAGGGGGGTTCACGTTGCAAAAAAAGCAATGCTGATTTCGTCTGCTCATGCACCTGTGAGTAAGGTTTATGCCTTGCAGATTGCTTCCAAAGGGGAGCTGCCCAGCCAAACCTTTTTGCTTTCTCACGATTTTCAAAAGCTGCATCTGCTGGTTTTGGTTGCTGATTTGCGAAATCAGCCTTACGTGAACCCCCCTATTCAGTTGGATTTCTCTCATAATCCACCCCTCGCTCAGTCCCGCCACAACCCTCAAAACCCTGATAATGGGTTTCTTAGTGCGATCGCTGAGATCTTTGCCCATCCCAACCCAGATGGGAGTATCTTCATAAACGCGGAGAAGGTTAAAACCTTGTCTCCTCTCTTAGTGATCGAGAAGATCGCTAGTGTTCAAACTCTCTCCGCTGTGGAGAAGATCACCAAGCGCTTAGACTCTATGGAGAAGTCAATAAACTCTGTGGTTCGCTTGGAACCTAAAAATAGCCCGTCTTGGGCCTCAGCTACTAAGAAAAACACTCCGGTGGTTCCCCAATCGGTTACTTTTTGTCCTCCTCCCTCGAATAGGGTGTTGAATGAATTTAAACCTGCTTTTCTTATTATTTGTAAGACTATCCCGGACTCTCGTCCGTTCTTCCAAATGTCTCCTCCGGAGATAACCAAAAAAGTGAATGATGTTCTTAAAGACATTGAAGCTACTACAGCTGATGGGTCTACCATCAAAGTTAAGGGTGTAGCCCGGTTACCTTCCGGTGACTTTAAGTTCTTTACCCAAACCCGGTTTGCAGCCGATTGGCTGCTCAAACATAAACATGAGTGGACTCATTTATGTGATCCCACCCTTATCACTCCCCCCTTGACCTTTCCGGTTATTCTTCATTTGGTTCCAATTTCCTTCACTCCGTCCAACAAGTCTACACTCGCTGAGTTATGTAGAGAAAATAATATCCACCCTGACCACATTCATGGTGCTTAATGGCTTGGCAACCCCCAAGCTAATAAAAAATCTCATGGTTCCCTGATTGTTAATTTTTTCAATAAAGATCTTGCGCGCAAAATTGAGAAAGGAAGCCTTTTTTTTTTTTTTATCATCTACCCTTGACTGGGGCCCATTACAAAAAATTGCCCCTCCAATGTTTCCAATGCCTTGAAATTGGTCACACTGCTCAGATTTGTAAAAATTCTCCTCTTTGTAAACACTGTGGTGATTCCCATAATTCCAATGAGTGTCAGTCAGACGTCAGTAATGAAAAATGTGTTAAGTGTATTCAGTACAAAAAAAGTGTTAACTCTTCATCTGAATTCGATGATGAAAATGTCCGTTTTTTTCATTCACCTTTAAGTCTCAAATGTCCCCTTAAAACAAAGAATTTTTGCCGAAATATTGTTAATCAATGATGTGTCAAAATCTTATGTATCCAAACCAACTATCCAATCAAAATACCACCTCAGTTTCCTCGGATTTGTCAACATCTGCTTCAAATTCACCAAACCTCAATATTCTTCAATTAAATTGTCATAATTCCTTTGATGTCACATCAAATGCGTTAAATTCGGACTTAAATTTTTTGATTCTGATTCTTCAAGAACCATGGATTAATCCGCATACGCTCAAACTCCCACACTATGTTAACTGGACATGTATTCCCGACTCAAATTATTCTCCAACCAATTACAACAATAAACACCGTACCTGTTTCTTCTTTGACAAAACTTTTTCTTTGGCCAAAATCCTCCAGCTGAAAGACGGCTCCCAAATCCTCTCCGCAATCGATCTAACAATCAACCACAGTAAAATCCAGAAACTCTGGCTTATCAACCTCTACAATCCTCCAAGGTCTTTTGAAGGCATTGGTCAGCATACAGATTGGCTTGGACAACATAACAACCGACGTATCCCTTCATTTAT
The DNA here is from genome assembly GCF_026914185.1 of Puccinia triticina. Taxonomy (NCBI): domain Eukaryota; kingdom Fungi; phylum Basidiomycota; class Pucciniomycetes; order Pucciniales; family Pucciniaceae; genus Puccinia; species Puccinia triticina. The sequence continues at coordinate 4,168,810 of NC_070574.1, read as the reverse complement.
TTTTATGGATTCCAATTTGCACCATCAGTTATGGAACCCTTCAAGTTATAAACATACACATCAACAATCAAAAGATTTAATCAGAACATGTGGAAGGAATGGGTTCAAGATCATATCGGAAAAAGGAAACCCCACCTTCATCAGTAGAAGATCAAGCCCAATGGTCATTGATCTTACCTGGAGTAATTTTGTAGCTACTAAATTCATTCAGTCATGTCATACTTCTTTGGTTAATTTTGGATCCAACCATCAAGCTATTATTCTACAACTTAACTTTAATCCTCACCCTATTCCTATCACTCGTTTGTCTGTTGATCTTAAACGTCTTGATATTGAAAAATTTTGTAGCGACTTGTCTGTTACTGTTTGAGATCTCAACGACTTCCCCTTACTTAATAACGTTGACATTGATGATTTTGTGAAAACTTTAACGTTCAGAATTCAATTGACAAACAGAAAAAAACAGTCAAAATCAACAGTACCAAATTAAAGTCGTGGTGGGATAACAAGATTCTCTCACCAATCATCAAGAAAAGAAATCAAGCCCGCAAATGGATGCTGGTTGCTCATTTGGTCCAAGCATGCGATTGCTATCATCACTGGCAGAGGATCTTCAAAGAGAAGGTGTTCAAACTCAAACAAAATCACTGGCGAAAGTTTTTGGCAGAGTGTAAGGACCATCAACTGTTCAAAGCCTACAAATTCACCAAACCGTGTAGTAGTGGCAATGTTGCGCCATTGCTAAATGAAGATGAAGAACTTACCTCAGATAAAGAGGAACGAGCTAACCTGTTATTTCAAGGAACTTCGGAAGTTCCTATTGATTGCGACACCAGTGACATTTCCCCGCCTGATTTTTCCAACCCCCTCTTTTTCCCGGAAATGTCTGGCCTTGAAGTCGATAATATTCTTTCTAAGCTCCCCAAGAAAAAAGCAAGCGGCCATGATGAGATTGCAAATGAAATTCTTGGTTAGAGTAAGGAAGTTATTAATCCCTTACTCATTAAATTGTTCTCGGCTTGCCTCCATTTGGGTTATTTCCCTAAATTTTGGAGACACGCGATTACGGTTATCATTTGTAAAGCTGATAAAGACTCATATGCGCTCCCCGGATCATACCGGCCGATTGCGCTGTTATCATGTCTGGGGAAAGTTTTCAAAAGCCTACTTACAAAAAGAATCAGGTACTGGGCTGAAAATAGCAGCATTCTGGCTCATGGCCATTTCGGAGGCAGAGCCAAGAGATGTACGGATGATGCCAATATCTTTCTTTCCTCCTGGATCCGTCAAAAATGGCGAGAAAACAAAGTAGTATCAGCTCTTTTTCTTGACGTCAAGTCTGCATATCCCTCGGTCATCAAAGATTGTCTTATTGATACCCTCACCAAACATAACATCCCGGCTTACCTGGCAGCTATCATCCAATCTTTGCTGTCTGATTGTACCACCTCTCTTCGTATGGACGACTATCTTTCCCCTTCTTTTGACTTGAAATGTGGGCTCCCACAGGGCTCACCATTATCACCTATCTTTTATATCATATATAATTCCAATCTTCTTATCAGTAATCCCCTTAATCTTAACCAGAACAAGATATCTCTTGGGTTCATCAATGACGTTACTCACTTTGTTGCGAATAAAAAAGTTGAGGATGTGATTTTGTCGCTTGAATATGAGGGCCAAAGGTCCTTAATGTGGGGCAAAAAGAATAACACTATCTTTGATAAAAAGAAAGCAAAGTTTATGATGTTCACTCACCGGTCCATCGCAACTCAACAGTTCAAATTAGGAGAAGTATTTATGGATTGTTCTGATGCGGTTAAATATCTCGGCATCATTCTTGATTCCCGTCTATCGTTTAAACTTCACCTTGATAAAGTCAAGAAATGTGGGGTTAATATCATTGATCAGCTTAGCAGAATATCACGATGTTCTTTTGGGCTGGGCTTACAACAGTCAAGAAACCTGATTATCAGTTAGGGTGTTCAAAGTTGACTTGCATAAAATCATAACACCATAAAATCATAAAATTCTAAACTGAAAAAAATATGTTGCGCCTAAGCACTCAAATTAGAGCAACATTTCTAGAATGGTATATATGAAATCATCACTTGAAAGTTTTATAATTTTATGATTTTATGCATTGAAAATTTTATGATTTCAACTTTGAACACCCTTAGTGCTTTAAGGTCTAGAATTCTTTACGGAAGTCCGATATGGGCTTCTAAAAGGAATGAAGCATCAGTTAAAAATGTTATAAGTAAAATTAATAATCAAGCTAACCGAGTCATCCTTGGTGTTTTTAAGACAACACCATGCAGCTCTCTCGACAGAGATTCCCCGCTAATCCCCTTCTTTGACATTCTTAAAAGAAAAAATCATTTGTATTTGTGTAAAAAATTAACAGCAACAGATGATCATCCAATAAAACGGCTTATCAAGAATGAAATCAACTACTCACCTCAATCACATTTATCTTCCATTCACAATGTTCTCGACAAACATCTTATCCCGGGTTACGATTTTCAATCTATCAAAACCATCAAACAACATCTTTTCCTGCCATGGTTAAATTTTAAATTGAAAATTAATAATTTAAAGATCAAAAAGATTAAAGCCAAGAAGATTGTTACTAACCAAGTGTTTGAGAAAAAGAATAAAAATGAAATCCTTTTGTTTACAGATGGCTCCAATATCCCAGATAAAGGTGCAGCATTGGCCGCTTTACTCAATAATTCCTTCTCCTTCGCCTGTTGGATCAACAATGCCGAAAAGGCTTCGGCTTTTGAAGCTGAGGTCCAAGCAATCAATATTAATATGGCCTTGGCATGATCAAAAACAAATTCCTGAAAAATAACCTACCCTTTTCCAATCAAATCAGTATCTTTTCAGACAATCAAGTCACACTTCAAGTTATCTCACACATTCCTTTGCCAACGTCAAATCAGTCGGTTTTTGTCCAAATTTTTGACAAAATCAACTTTCTGATCTCATCCCTTCAATTTTTGGTTTTGCTTTTTTGGTGCCCAGCGCACGTTGGAATTCCAGCAAACAAGAAAGTGGACCAGTTAGCTAAAGATGTGCCGGAAAGAAATAAATTATTCAACCTTGATCAACAACCCAGAACACTCTCTAATATTCAACAATCTATTCAAACCAATTTCCAATTCAACAAGAAGAAAAAGCCGATCAATCAAAATCAAATAACACTTACCAATAAACCAATGAAGATTTTTGATTCATTAAATCAACTCAAACAAGGGCTGAGTTCGTCAATCTATCAACTCCAATTGGGACATTCCCCTCTAAATGACTTCCTATTCCACATCAACAAAATCAATTCACCAAACTGCAACTTTTGCCATTGACCGGAGACCGTTAAACACTTTTTAATTGACTGTAAAAAATACCAAAATCAAAGAAGAAGATTCAAGTCAAAATTAATCCAAGTATATTAAAGTCTCAGGTTGGTAGAAAAAAATTCAAGGGTTCTTCCTACAATTTGCCAAAATTCAAAAAAAAAGATCAAAGGTTCTCCCTTTGACAAAACATGCTCCAAAAGGCCGTGAGTTGGCACACAAACAGACTAACTACAAAAAAAAGCGCCCACAAAAGCCCCCCCCAGCCACCTAGCGCAGCAAGCTGACACACCGTGGCCCAACGCCCATCCCTGTCTAGCAGGGTTAAAAAGCGTTGGGAAGAGGACCCCCAGCCCTAAAGCACAAGGGGGGTCCCCAAATATCCCCCGTTGGACTGCGCAATTGCAACAGCGGACGGGGGTGAGACAACCCACGGGCTGGAATTACAGCTTGTGAGTCGCCTAAAGTAAACCTACTCCTAAATCACCCCCCCCCCCCCCCCCCCCCCCCCCCTTTTATAGTCAACTCCCTAGCTCGCACCCGACAATAACCACCCCAAACCACGACCCCCCACATCACCTGCTTCCGTGGTCCTGATTCAGACAAGCGTTGCCCCACCAACCGCCACAACGCCATCACCCTCCAACCGCCACCGTTACCGTTCAGACAACCGCGGCCTCACCTACCGCCATAACGATCCCACTGTCACCCACGGTTATGAATTTTAAACGCCATCGCCACCCCCCAATCCCCACAACCTGCTACTCAACAAACAGTTTTCCTCATCCCAACACCTAGCTCCTCCTGCCGTTCCCTTTGATACGACCGCGGCCTTGGCTACCACCACGTCGCTCCCACCCCTACCCAATGCTATGACTTGAAACCATCCTCGCCACCCCCCAGCTTTGCAACCCATCACCCAACGACCAAATTGCTTTTACCTCAACGCCTAGCTGGTTCTTGTAACTAGGCATCACACCTGCCCCAAAACTCACCGAGCGGAAACCACTCGTCAATATCTGCGGGATCAAAACTAAAGATGGCCCCTTGTACCCGGGTACCCGCCAACGAGTCCGGGTACCCTCCCCAGATTTTGGGCACCCGCACCCGCCAAGGAAGGAAGGGCGAGTACCCGCGGGTATGTGCAGCATTGAGCTTCCCGGATGTCCTATGTACTTCTATGCCCTCGACTCCAACTCCAATTTCCAGAAGAGATAAACTACCCCCAAGTCCGCTAACAGTAACCTCAACTTCCAGGCGGTTTATAATGATATCGCCGCAACCTTGGGGGGCAGTAACAACAACAATGGGTCCTACGCTCCCTTCCTCGTACGTCTCGCCTGGCACGCCTCTGGGACTTACGACAAGGAATCCAAGACCAGTGGCAGTAACGGGGCCTCAATGCGCTTTGCAGTCAGTAATACATCTCTGCCTCTCAAAAACATATTTCCAAACTGATCGGGCTAATTGTTTTTTGGAATGTTAGCCTGAAAGTAACCACGGCGCGAACGCGGGTCTGAGTGTAGCCCGGGAAAAGCTTGAGCCAATCTACAAGAAGTATGCCCGCTTGGGGCTGACGTATTCCGACCTCTGGATGTTTGCCGGGGTGGCTGCGATCCAGGAGATTGGTGGGCCCAAGATCCCGTGGTGTCCGGGTCGCCAGGACGGAGTTGGGCCAGAGAGCACTTAAAGATCTACTCGACAATCCGTTGACTTTCAAACTACTAGCAAGATTCATTATTGATACCAAGCAATTCAGAAACATTAAAAACTATATTGATGAAGAAGATTAAAATCTTCTCATTTTTTTTAAAAAAAAAAGATTTACTTACCTGTTGTTGTGTGAAGATTATCATGTACTCATTGGGAGAGATTGGGCTGGATCCTAGCGGGGGTTGGGTTCGGTCAATTTCCTGCCTGCTTACATCATCAGGGTATGTGGCTTGAGCAACCACATAGCACGCACTGTCTGGGCCGCAGTTGTGACGGAAGTTGGCTGGATCTGGCTTTTGTGAAGGTTTAGACTCGATGAAAGAGTTGGATTTTCCTTTTTTATCATTTTCTTCAGGCGCGTCTCTTTCCTTTTTCTTTTTCTTCTCAAAAATCACCCGGATAAAAACCAAGCCATTCATCGATATAAATAACTGTAGTTATTCAACCATGTATCTTCTTCAAAACATCATTGAATGTATCTACATAACCTAGTATTCACCTAGTGCGCAATGTCAAATCAATAAGCACTAAAAAAAAAGACAAACTCGCGTGATGAGTTTCCCACCTTTTGGTGGGAGGAAACTTCATCCTTGAATTGCTCACTTTCCTCAAAATTTTGAGGATGTTTGGGCAGGGTTTATGGAAGAGCAGCATCTTCCTGTTCATCCAACCCAAACTCAGAAAACCTACATAACTTTGTGATTTCATAATGTGTTTCATAAAATCACACTTTGAACTTTTTTTTGCCCAAACAAGCGGTTCAAGCACCCCGCGCACACCAAAACAAGTCCTCAAACATTGAAAAGTCATGCTTCTCAAAAATCACTATAAAAATAGTGAGGTGTCATAAAAAAAGGTACATAACACCAAAAGAAAGGCAAGAAGCAGGCCTTTATGGCTTGCGAAAGGAATTCAGCCAAGACAAGGAAGGAAGCGGCTACAGGAGGAAGAAGAAAAAATATACAGTTTTCCCGCGAAATTGGGAAACTCATCACGCGGGAATACCGACTTAAGGTATAGACCTCCACTGGCGTGGACAGCTCCGCTGCTCGCTCCCGCTCCTGCCTGGAGGCCTAGTTAAGCTCGCTTTACCCCGCATGAATTGGAACCGCAACAATGACGCGACAGTACACCACCACTTGAATTCAAGCTTGGGTTGACCTGGGCCCAACGGCGCGGTCGGCGAAAGGTTGGCCCAGGTGGGCGCCAACCTGCCCGCCCAGAGTTGGACCGCGGGA